>NC_052346.1:18704900-18802400 GCF_016432855.1 Salvelinus namaycush | reverse complement strand
CTTCCCTTAGGAGGAGTTCTGGAGAAACTACAATGGTGAGCTTCTGTACAGTGTGTCATTTCTACAGTCACAAATACCCAGACACCACCACCACTATATTTTAATATTTTAACATCTTTGTTGATCATGAGATCCCAAATGTACACAAATGTATTCATCCTTACAGTTCAAGACAGCTGCCAATCTGACCCCTGCCAGAACAAAGGAAGCTGCTCTAGCATATCAGGATCTTCTTACACCTGCCTGTGCCTGCCTGGCTTCAGTGGACGGAACTGCGAGCTAGGTAAGAGTTCTTGATGGGAGAAGTTTCTGTGGAAACTTTAGTTTCTAAGGTTTCTTTTCCCCATTTACTTACATAAACCCATTCTTTATGTCAGCATTCAAGGCCATTCCTGACTCCTGCTTGCATGAGAACGGGGGCTGTGAGCACTTCTGCGAGGAGGAGGGGGGCCGACGCAACTGTTCATGTGCGGACGGCTACTTCCTGGGAACTGATGGACAGCGTTGCCTGACACAAGGTTAGCAGTCACAGGCCATGTCATCGCTGTATGACCAGTTGTATTGTCATCATGTATGATGTTATCTGTGGATGCATCCCAAATGGCATCCTATGTCCTATACACTGAGTGTACAAAACATTAGGAACACTTTCTTAATATTGAGTTGCATCCCCTTTTACCCTCATAGCAGCCTCAATTCGTTAGGGCATGGATTCTACAAGGTATCTAAAACGTTCCACAGAAACCCATGTTGATTCCAATGCTTCCAACAGTTGTGTCAAGTTGGCTGGATGTCCTTTGGGTGGTGGACCATTCTTGATACACACAGGAAATTGTTGAGCGTGAATAACCCAGCAGCGCTGCAGTTCTTGAGACACTCAAACCGGTGCGCCTGGCACCTACTACCAAACCTCGTTCAAAGGCATCTAAATCATTTGTCTTGCCCATTCACCCTCTGAATGGCATACAAACACAATCCATGTCTCAATTGTCTCAAGGCT
Source organism: Salvelinus namaycush (assembly GCF_016432855.1). Taxonomy (NCBI): domain Eukaryota; kingdom Metazoa; phylum Chordata; class Actinopteri; order Salmoniformes; family Salmonidae; genus Salvelinus; species Salvelinus namaycush. The sequence continues at coordinate 18,801,400 of NC_052346.1, read as the reverse complement.
TAAAAATCCTTCTTTAACCTGTCTCCTTCCTTTCATCTACACGGAATGAATAAGGGATCATAACTTTCACCATCAGTCTGCAGTCTGTCATGGAAAGAGCAAGTGTTCCTAATGTTTTGTACACTCAGTGTATAGTGTAGTACTTTAACAAAAGTAGTGCACTATATAGGGAAATGGGGTGCCATTTGGGACGTACCCTCTGGTTGTAGTATATACACCCTCTGGTTGTAGTATATACAGTGCATTCAGAAAGTCCTCAGACCCCTTTACTTTTTGTAACAATTTTGTTACATTACAGCCTTTTTCCTCATCAATCTACACACAATACCCCATAATGACAAATCAAAAACAGGTTTTTAGAAATGTTTGCTAATAAAAAAAACAACTGATATCACATTTACAAGTATTCAGACCCTTTACTCAGTATTTTGTTGAAGCACCTTTGGTAGTGATTACAGCCTCGAGTCTTCTTGGGTATGACGCTACAAGCTAGGCACATCAAAGATCTCTCTGTACTTTGCTTCGTTCATCTTTGCCTCGATCCTGACTATTCTCCCAGTCCCTGTTACTGATAAACATCCCCACAGCATGATGCTGCCACCACCATGCTTCACCGTAGGGATGGTGCCAGGTTTCCTCCAGACGTGACTCTTGGCATTCAGGACAAAGAGTTCATTCTTGGTTTCATCATAGCAGAGAATCTTGTTTCTCATGGTCTGAGAGTCTTTAGGTGCCTTTTGGCAAACTCCAAGCGGGCTGTCATGTGCCTTTTACTGAGGTGTGGCTTCCGTCTGGCCACACTATCATAAAGGCCTGCTTGGTGGAGTGCTGCAGAGGTGGTTTCCCTTCTGGAAGGTACTCCCATCTCCGCAGAGGAACTCTAGAGCTCTGTCAGAGTTACCATCAGGTTCTTGTTCACCTCCCTGACCAAGGCCATTCTCCCCCGATTGCTCAGTTTGCCCGGGCGGCCAGCTCTAGGAAGAGTCTTGGTGGTTCCAAACTTCTTCCATTTAAGAATAATGTGGGCCACTTTGTTCTTGGGGACCTTCAATGCTGCAGACATTTTTTGGTACCCTTCCCCAGATCTATGTCGGCGCTCTACGGACAATTCCTTCCACCTCATGGCTTGGTTTTTGCTCTGACATGCACTGGCAACTGTGGGACCTTAAATAGACAGGTGTGTGCCTTTCCAAAACATGTGCAATCAATTGAAGTCACCACAGGTGGACTTCAATCAAGTTGTAGAAACATCTGAAGGATGATCAATGGAAACAGGATGCACCTGAGCTCAATTTCGAGTCTCATAGTAAAGGGTCTAAATACTTATGTAAATAGGTATTTCTGTTTTTTATTTGTAATAAATGTGCAAAAATGTTAAAACCTGTTTTCGCTTTGTGATTATGGGGTATTGTGTGTAGATTGCTATGGATTTGTATTAATTTAATCCATTTTAGAATAAGGCTGGAACGTAACAAAATGTGGGAAAAGTCAAGGGGTCTGAATACTATCCGAAGGCACTGTATGACCTCTGGTCTCTCGTGGCTCCAGAAACAATGGCCTGTGGGAAGGTTCCTGTCCTGCACAGCAGCGCCTCGGAGAAGGGAGACGTCCCGTTGGACCCCCGTTCACGCATCGTGGGGGGAACAGAGTGCCCTAAGGGTCACTGCCCCTGGCAGGTACAGTATGAACCAGTGGCCTGAGCTCAGAGACAAAGCGGCGAACATGTTTATGTATCTGACGTAGAGGTGAAGTCTCTTTCCCCACGGTGTGTTTCTACAGGTGTTGTTAGTGAGAAATGGGAAGGGCTTTTGTGGAGGAGTCATCTACAAACCCACCTGGATCCTCACTGCCTCTCACTGCTTGGAGAATATCAAGGCCCAGCACCTGAAGGTGGTGGCAGGTATGGACTGTTTTTCTTTAGAAAAGAGTCAATACAGTGGTTGTGTGTTGAAGTCTGAGTTGTTTCAACCTTTTCTGCATGTACCCAGGTGAACACGACACAGAGAAAGACGAGGGTACGGAACAGACCATAGATGTGGCAGAGATCATCATGCACAACAGCTACGTGACAGACACGGCGGACAGCGACATCGCCCTGCTACGTCTGAAGACTGCCATCACTATGACGCCTTTCGCCGTGCCCGTCTGCCTGCCCACCCGCTCGATGGCGGAGCGTGAGCTCTGGGCCATCAACCTCCACACGGTGAGTGGCTGGGGCCGGCGCAGCGAGAACGGCCCTACGTCACGTGTCCTCCGGCGGCTGGAGGTGCCACGTATACGTACCCAGGACTGTGTTGAGATGAGCGGTGTCACGCTAACGGCTAACATGTTCTGCGCCGGCTACATCGAGGGCAAGCAGGACTCCTGTAAGGGGGACAGCGGCGGACCACTGGTCACCCGCTACAGAGACACCACATTCCTTTTGGGTATCGTCAGCTGGGGAAAGGGGTGCGCCCGGCCGGGGAACTACGGGATTTACACCCGCGTGTCCAACTACCTGGACTGGATCCACAACTACACGGCAGAGCAGCCGACAGCGCAACCGACAACGCAGACGCAGAACACCACGGCCACACTGCAAAACACCACGGCCAATCCAAATGCAGTCTTATAAGTGTCACAGAACAGGAGCAGTGCTGAGCCCAGTACCTTATTGGGTTCAACTTGTAGTACATCTCTGAAACCATATTTGGCTTTCAGATTATAGTATTTATATTTATCATGTTTTGTTTCTCGTGCTTCAACTACACTTTCTAAAGTTTTTCTGTATGTTTGTTGATTTTATGGTTTGATTTCCCTCTGAATTTTTTTTTTTTTTTAATAAACGCTTGATTGATGCCAAAGTAAACTGACCCTTCTGCTGTGTCATGATAACCATTAAGGCAAACTGACTCCTACGTAAGTTGGTGTTCAATTACAATGCATTTGCCATCTTAAAACAAAGCTGCTTGCATTCTGCTCAGACCCGGCAGGCTATTTTTGTATGTTATAAGAAAGAGGATAGCCACTGCATTATATGTTATGACCCCTATGCGGTTAGTTGGGCCAACAGGATTGAGGGTATAAATGTAATTTTGTATTATCAGGGAACAATCTTCTCAAACTAAGGCAATTTGATATGTATTTAGCAAAATACGACCAGAATAGTGGTAAACATATGAACACAAAAGCTGTCAGAATTGCTGAGTGTTGTAGCCGTTTCAAATATATTACATTAAAACACTGTTCTAGAAGCATCCACTGATGTCTATTAATTAACATGATATGCAATATGATTCTGTAAATTGTGTTAAAATGAAGAAATGTGATGTGAAACCTTCCCCGTATATTGCACCCTACTTGGAATCCCATTGGAATGTATAACATCCAGCAAAGAGGTACAGGTTACCCATTTTGGCAAAATGTCTTCATAATGAGTGTGTTGCACATGGGTATGTGTGAAACTTACTCCTCAGCCTGAAGTGTCCCCACAAGCGCCAACGAATAGCTGGCTTTTCGCGTGGCGCTGACTGGTAAGACGCTTAAGGAGGGCGGTCCCAAGTTTGCGCCAGGTGTGGGCAGAATCGGGAGGAAGTGGTACTCAAGCAAGCAGCATTTGTCCTTTACAGGTGTACCACCAAACTTTACATAAAGCAAGTCAAATTCCTAGCTATTAGTAATTTACCATAGGGTACACATTTTCCCAACCAGCTCCAATTAGCTTTAACTGGATTAGTCTGTCATTGCCACAACAATAATAGGTGTAATATGCCTAATCCTAATAAAAAAATATGATAGTTATGCAGATAAAACAACCAAATTAGGCAGGTTTGCAAAATAAATAATCTTTGTAAAATATTAGCAAAATTTTTCTACAAATATGCAAAAAACTGTATTCATATAACTGACTTTGGTTAGCATTTGGATCCCTAATTTCTGTATTTTATTTTCAAACAATAAATTATAATATCCCTAAAGGGTTCTTTCACTGGTTTGTAGTGATTATAATGATATACAATATTATGCCATATTGTTAAATGTAAAATCTAAGTATTGAATCCTGACATTCCAACATAACATTCTAACAAACCGCCTGCTGATGAGGGCGTCAACTTACATAGCTGGTGAAGTACTAAAGTCTTAGGTTCACAGCCTTTATAGATAGTGTCTAGTTACACAATGAATGGAAAAATAGTCTATTGTAGTATACAGCCTACTGAGATATGTATTGGTTAGTGCTAAAAGCCTGGATTTGTTCCTAATCACTAATTTAATTGTTTCTATTAAATTTGTCAACCAGCAACTGAACTAATGGCTACAAAATGATAAGGCAACATATTTAATGAAATAACTTGTAAGGTTAGAGAGCATTATTTTAAGATCATGATGGTCAGGGACAGAAGAGATGTTCATTTTTTGAGATAGTTTGTGTTTACCTAAATATTCATGTTAACTTGCTGGGACAACTCAACAAATAGCAGATCACACCTTTCATCTTAGCGTGCTGAGTATTGCTATACAACAGACTATTACAGATGGCAATGATAAAAACCAATATACTACCAGGTCTGGATCTCTTGAACATGTGTCATTTCCCAGTATGACTGATTTCCCTAAAACAAATATGTAGTTCGGCTATTTGTAACATTGTACTTTCAATCATGAGTCAGTCTAGGTAAATCATTAGGTCAGATGGAAAACATTAACCAAATCCTATGGTTTTTAAGATGAGATCCACACAATAGAATGTTCCATTGTTGTTTCACATAGTCATTTTCAATGAGCATGTGAACATTCCAACTTGTCTCAACATTCCTTTATCAGCCTGTGAACATTGTATTGCTTAGACTCCCAAACAACAAGATATATAAAGGTGTGAAAAACATAGTAATCTACTGTTTAGGAGATAGGCTATCATGTATCAATTTGATCAGGGGCTTGTGGGGAACAATTTAATACCATCAAACCTTCGCCACCCCAAAGTGGATTTTTTCCCCGCTGGCCCATGGACTAGGACAGGCATTGAGTCAAGCAAGCAATTCTATAAAGTTGGTTAAATCCTTTGTAGCCTAGCTACTTTCTCCTGTTGTGCATCAGTGGGTCTATTTACACTGGGGGTACCTTTGGACCCTCCAAACAAGAGATAGGCCCTAGTTACAGTTGAAGTCGGAAGTTTACATACACTTAGGTTGGAGTCATTAACTCGTTTTTCAACCACTCCACAAATTTCGTGTTAACAAACTATAGTTTTGGCAAGTGGGTTAGGGCATCTACTTTGTGCATGACACAAGTATTTTTTCCAACAATTGTTTACAGACAGATTATTTCACTTATAACTCAATGTATCACAATTCCAGTGGGTCAGAAGTTTACATCCACTAAATTGACTGTGCCTTTAAACAGCTTGGAAAATTCCAGAAAATGATGTCATAGCTTTAGAAGCTTCTGATAGGCTAATTGGCATCATTTGAGACAATTGGAGGTGTACCTGTGGATGTATTTCAAGGTCTGCCTTCAAACTCGGTGCCTCTATGCTTGACATCATCAGAAAATCAAAAAAGAAAACAGCCAAGACCTCAGACAAAAAATTGTAGACCTCCACAAGTCTGGTTCATCCAAACACCTGAAGGTACCACGTTCATCTGTACAAACAATAGTACGCAAGTATAGACACCATGGGACCACGCAGCCGTCATACTGCTCACGAAGGAGACGCGTTCTGTCTCCTAGAGATGAACATACTTTGGTGCGAAAAGTGCAAATCAATCCCAGAACAACAGCAAAGGACCTTGTGAAGATGCTGGAGGAAACAGGTACAAAAGTATCTATATCCACAGTAAAAACGAGTCCTATATCGACATAACCTGAAAGGCCAATCAGCAAGGAAGAAGCCACTGCTCCAAAACCGCCATGAAAAAGCCAGACTACAGTTTGCAAGTATAGACACCATGGGACCACGCAGCCGTCATACTGCTCACGAAGGAGACGCGTTCATGGGGACAAAGATCGTACTTTTTGGAGAAATGTCCTCTGGTCTGATGAAACGACAATAGAACTGTTTGGCCATAATGACTATCGTTGTGTTTGGAGGAAAAAGGGGGAGGCTTGCAAGCCAAAGAACACCATCCCAACCTTGAAGCACGGGGTGGCAGCATCATGTTGTGGGGGTGCATTACTGCAGGAGGGACTAGTGCACTTCACAAAATAGATGGCATCATGAGGTAGGAAAATTATGTGGATACATTGAAGCAACATCTCAAGACATCAGTCAGGAAGTTAAAGCTTTGTCACAAATGGTTCTTCCAAATGGACAATGACCTTTGTTGTGTGTTGTGGCAAAATGGCTTAAGGGCAACAAAGTCAAGGTATTGGAGTGGCCATCACAAAGCCCTGACCTCAATCCTATAGAAAATTTGTGGGCAGAACTGAAAAAGCATGTGCGAGCAAGGAGGCCTACAATCCTGACTCAGTTACACCAGCTCTGTCAGGAGGAATGGGCCAAAATTCACCCAACTTATTGTGGGAAGGTTGTGGAAGGCTACCCGAAACATTTGACCCAAGTTAAACAATTTAAAGGCAATGCTACCAAATACTAATTTAGTGTATGTAAACTTATGACCCATTGTGAATGTGATGAAAGAACTAAAAGCTGAAATAAATCATTATTCTGACATTTATTTATTCTGACATTTACTATTATTCTGACATTTCACATTCTTAAAATAAAGTGGTGATCCTAACTGACCTAAAACAGGGAATCTTTAATTGGATTAAATGTCAGGAATTGTGAAACTGAGTTGAAATGTATTTGGCTAAGGTGTATGTAAACTTATTTCTGCATTACAAAATGAGGAGAGTTACAAACTTCACACACCAGTCAGAGTTATACTTAAACTACATCTTTAATAAGAGCTTTGCAATAGCCTTTTTTGACTTTCAATGATGCGCTATCTCTAATGAACCATTGAAAAGTACCAACAGAAAAGTACAAAGATCTTTTATAGCCAAGATACACCCCTCTCAACTTACATGACGAACCACAGATCTTAGGAACAGTTCACAAAGGTTAAGATTTGTATGAAAGATATCTATAAATCTTAGCAGACAGTTACTGCTGTGTCAACAGTTTTCATTGTAAAGACCAGTGTCTGGCCCTCCTACTCCAAACAGAAACCGTCTCTTCCTGGTACGGCATAGAACAGAACCATTAGCTCATGTTCTCTGGAATGCTCTTTAGGTTTTATCACCCAAAGACATCGTATATCTCCTCTGTCAGTGTTATCTCATAGAGGCCCATCCTCAGTAGAACACACACACACAATAGTTAACAGAATATTCTATTTTGTCGAATAAAACAACCATTATAATGCAATACAAGCATTATAACATAATCTTGCAATTTTCCACGACACTGTACATACATTCAATGATGCATATCATGAAATCAAATATGTGAACGATTATGATATTACAAAGGATAGTGAAAAATGTATTATAACAGGTAAATATAGGGATCAAATGTCATATTTAAGATACACTACATGGCCAAAAGTATTTGGACAGCTGCTTGTCGAAGATCTCATTCCAAAACTGTTGCCACAAAGTTGGAAACACAGAATTGTCTAGAATGTTGTAGCGTTAAGATTTCCCTTCACTGGAACTAAGGGCCCTAGCCTGAACCATGAAAAAGAACCCCAGACCATTATTCCTCCTCCACCAAACTTTACATTTGGCACTATGCATTGGGGCAGGTAGCGTTTTCCTTGCATCTGCCAAACCCAGATTCGTCCATCGGACTGCCAGTCGGTGAAGCGTGATTCATCACTCCAGAGAATGCATTTCCACTGCTCCAGAGTCCAATGGCGGCGAGCTTTACACCACTCCAGCCGACGCTTGGCATTGTGCATGGTGATCTTAGGCTTTTGTGCATCTTCTCGGCCATGGAAACCCATTTCATGAAGCTCCCAACAAACAGTTATTGTGCTGATTTTGCTCTCAGGGGCAATTTGGAACTCGGTAGTGAGTGTTGCAGCCGAGGACAGAATTTTTTTAAGCGCTAAGGACTTGGCGGTCCAGTTCTGTGAGCTTGTGTGGCCTACCACTTACCGGCTGAGATGTTCTTATTCCTAGAAATTTCCACTTTACAATAACAGCACTTACAGATGACCGGGCCAGCTCTAGCAGAGCAGAAATTTGAGGAATTGACGTCACTGAGCTCATTACGGGCCATTCTACTGACATTGTTTTCCTATGGAGATTGCATGGCTGTGTGCTTGATTATATACACGTCAGCAACTGGTGTGACTGAAATAGCCGAATCCACTCATTTGAAGGTGTGTCCACATTATTTTGTCCATGTAGTGTAAGACATAGGCCAGATCCTCTGGTTCAGGTCTGGTCACCCTCACCCAGATGTGGCAACTGTTTGCAGAGCAGTGGGAGTGAGCTGTTGGAGTGAGTTGGAGTCATATGAGCTGGCATTGTTTACCTCAAATCGCTTCAGTTTTGGGTGATTCAGGTCCGCCACGATGCTGCTGAAAACATTTTGCGCACTTTGGGCCATTTCAACTGTCATTTCTGCCGCTGGTAAGTTTGTTTCGAAAACATATATTTTGAATCTAGCGTTACAGTTAGTTAAATGATAAAGTCATACTTTTTTTTTTAAGATGGAGAGGTGCCAAATGTTGTTTGGCACCAGTTGTTGTCTTTCTTTTATGGCTTGTCATTCGATGTTTAAGTCTTCTTGAAGAAGGATGATGCGCACCTGGTGCTTGACAGAGCCAGGCGCGCCAACAGCGGCTACTTCGAGGAGATGAAACAGGGCAACCTCGAGCGCGAGTGTGTGGAGGAAATTTGTAACTATGAAGAGGCTCGGGAAGTTTTCGAGGACGACGCCCAAACGGTGCAATTTTGTAGTAATTTCAGTTGGTGAAATATTTGCAATTACTTTGATTGAAGCACTATTTTAATTTAATTTAATGAAATATTTAGCAATGCATAGGAACATGTGAGAATTCCAGAGATAACTCTTAAAACTGACTATGTATGGTTTGTTTCCACAGAAAAAGTTTTGGTTGACATACACTGGTAAATCAGATTTTTCTATGTGGACTGTACACAAATATTTCCAACCAGCCTAAAATATATGTTAGAATATTGCTTTCAAATGTGCTTTCAGTCATTTTCATAAAATGCTAATTATATTGTTGTATAAAATCCAATATGGTACTACCATGTCTGTTATCACATTCCTAATTTATTTGTACAAGATATGTCCAGCATGTCAAATAGCAAATGTCATAAACCTTTACCCTATTGATCCCTCTAAGGTCAGGACCCCTGTCTGGTCAACCCATGCAAAAACAACGGAACTTGTGTTTACATGAATGACTCTTACACATGTCAATGTCTGGAAGGCTATGAAGGAAAATACTGTCAGAAAGGTAGGAGAGAATTCCTAGCTGCCATTTTTATACCAATAGTTTACGCCAGTGTTTCTTAATCCTGGTTCTGGGGACACAAAGGGGTGCACATTTCGGTGTTTGCCCTAGCACTGCACACCTGATTCCACTAATCAAATGTTAGATAATGAGTTGATTAGTTGAATCAAATCAAATTTTATTTGTCACATGCTTCGAATACAACAGGTGTAGTAGACCTTACAGTAACATGCTTACAGACAAGCCCTTAACCAACAATGCCGTTTTAAGAAAAATAAGTGTTAAGAAAGTATGTGTGCTCAGATGTGTAGTGCTAGGGTGAAGACCGAAATGTGCTCCCCTTTGGGTTCCCAGGACCCGGATTAAGAAACACCGGTTTTCACAATAGTTTCATACCCATAGATGATTGTAATTACGCAGTAGTAAGAGCACTGTAACGTCAAGTGTTGCCCACATTCGCTAGTGGGCTGATATTATATGTTGACCCCATTATGCTTATCCTACTTGCCTTTCCCCTTTCTCCCAACATACTATAGTATTTGAGGACACCCTGAAATGCCTCTCCCTTAACGGGGAGTGCGAGCACTTCTGTAACAATTCTGGGTCAAGACGCAAGTGTTCCTGCGCTCCTGGTTACGCCCTGGGAGAGGACGGAAGAGAGTGTGTTGCCCAAGGTACTAACTGTAACTGACAGTAGATGAGCCCAGATGTTTTGTTAAAGACTGGAAATCCCTGTTTGTTACAAACAGACTGTAATATTTACAGAACCAAAAGGAGCCAACGTGTATTTGTTGATGTATGACTAGAGTTAGAAACAACAACTTGTCTGTCTGTCTATTATCAGTTCAGTATCCGTGTGGTAAAATCCCAGGCTTGGAAGCTCCGATGAGCCAGGCACAAGTCAGACTGGTCGGTGGGAACCACTGTCCCAAAGGAGCCTGTCCATGGCAGGTAACACCTCAACGCCTGGCTGGAGAGCACAATGGATCCTTCCACCTCTTTCACATTTGATTGGCCAATACTACCCTTCTACATTTTAGTCATTTAGCAGACACTCTTATCCAGAGTGACTTAGAGTAGTGAGTGCATTTTTTGTGCTTGTCCCCCATGGGAATTAAACCCACCATGCTGGAATTGCAAGCACCATGCTCTACCAACTGAGCCACACAGGGCATTGTGTGGCTTAGTTGGTAGAATAACTAAACCACAGTCATTCCCATACAGCCACTATCCTTGAAGTCAAAGGGTGTAATATTAACTAGGTTAGTATCTATTACCACCTCTTCCATTAGGCATTATATAATTCCATAGTATTATTTTGGTTTATGTACAATGAGATGTGATGGATAAGAGTGGCCAATTTGTCTTGTGATGGGACTGGTGGTTGCAGGTCCTATTGGAGCATAAAGGCACTAGTCTGTGTGGTGGGGTCATAGTTCATCCTGACTGGGTCATCACTGCTGCCCACTGTGTCGTGGATAGAGACACCAAGGACCTGATGGTGGTCACAGGTAGGTTACGGTGTGGGTGTGGGTTGTGTGCCTTTCATAGAGCTTCTAGAAACATATAGTGAGAACATTGTTTGTGTCCCTATGTCACATAACAAAACACTGTCCTTATGAACACCACTGTTTCCAGGGGAACACAACATTGACGTAGAAGAGGGCAGCGAGCAGAAGATTCCCGTGGCCAGAGCCATACCCTACAACCTGTACGACCCGGCAACAGGTGACAGTGACATCGCCCTGCTGCGTCTGAGAGAGCCTGTAACTCTGGGCCCTGACGCTGTACCCATCTGCCTGCCTCAGCAACACTTCGCCAAGAGCGAGCTGGCGGCCGTCCGCTTTCACACCCTTAGCGGCTGGGGGAAGCGCACCAACGGGGGCAACGATCCCCAACCTGGCACCCCGCCAGCCCCCTCCTCGCCCTTCCTCCGCAGGCTAGCCGTGCCCATCCTGCCCAACTCTGAGTGCACCCTCAAGAGCGGCTTCAACTTCACCCAGAACATGCTGTGTGCCGGCTACATGGAGGGGAACCAGGAGGCCTGTAGGGGGGACGACGGGAGCCCCCTGGTCACTTACTACGGGACCACCCACTTCCTGATGGGCGTGGTGGGCTGGGGGAAGGGCTGCCCCAAACAGGGTTACTATGGCGTCTACACTACCGTAGCCAACTACCTGGACTGGGCTGAGGAGGTGATGAATGCTCCTTCAGTCAGTGCCCCGGTGCCTTCAGTCAGTGCCCCGGTGATGCCATTCCTGCTAGAGATGGCATTAGATGAGGTTCAGATTCAGCAGGCTACGGAGAAGTTATTGCCACCACCTCCCAATGTGCAGAGCATTGGCTAACTCCCATTAAATTTGTCACCAGTCACCACACAACACCAATTGTCATTACAGTGAATCTATTGTCACATAACATTAATAAGGATGTTTATAGTACATGGAAGCTACAGTATATCATGCTGATGGTGTAGCATATCGTCCTGTTTCATCACTTTTTCACTCTGCTATTCTTTTCATTTGACTCTTAATGTAAAGTGTACATTTCAAGTGGTGATTTGGATGACCTGATGCCATACAGAATGTTTGACCTGATGCCATACAGAATGTTTGACCTGATGCCATACAGAATGTTTGACCTGATGCCATACAGAATGTTTGACCTGATGCCATACAGAATGTTTGACCTGATGCCATACAGAATATTTGACCTGATGCCATACAGAATGTTTGACCTGATGCCATACAAAATGTCTGACCTGATGCCATACAGAATGTTTGACCTGATGCCATACAGAATGTTTGACCTGATGCCATACAGAATGTCTGACCTGATGCCATACAGAATGTTTGACCTTATGCCATACAGAATGTCTGACCTGATGCCATACGGAATGGCTGACCTGATGCCATACGGAATGTTTGACCTGATGCCATACGGAATGGCTGACCTGATGCCATACAGAATGTTTGACCTGATGCCATACAGAATGGCTGACCTGATGCCATACAGAATGTCTGACCTGATGCCATACAGAATGTTTGACCTGATGCCATACAGAATGTTTGACCTGATGCCATACAGAATGTCTGACCTGATGCCATACAGAATGTTTGACCTGATGCCATACAGAATGTTTGACCTGATGCCATACAGAATGTTTGCTTCCAAAGTTTCCTCTCTGATAGCTGAAGAATAAATATTACTCGCTGACAAACTAAATCTTGGCCTCATTTGTGTTATTTGTGTGTGTGTGTGTGTGTGTGTGTGTGTGCGTGCGTGTGTGTGTGAGTGAGTGAGTGAGTGAGTGAGTGAGTGAGTGAGTGAATGAAAAGTCCAAATGTATCCATAGCCACACTTCAGCAGTAGCTTATCTACATGGTATTTTCTCTGAAATGCATATTATCTGAATCATACGCATTTCTTTAGACTTGCCGTTTAAGGCGCCACAACACAGCAGGCTTAACCATTGGAATAGATCCTTTAGTGTCAATATTAGCTGGATTTTCTGCCCCTTCCTGAGAGCTGTTTTGATTGGCTCAAATAAGGGCTGTCTGTCATGCTGAAGAGTGCAGAGCTAAATGGTGGTGTGGACAAGGCCTTGCCTCTCTGAGTGGTGAAGACTGGATTTGAAGTGAGTCCTCCCTCCCTCTCTCTCCACTCTTTCTCTCTCAAACATCCCTAATCCCTCTTTTTTTTACCCTCTATTGTCCTCCCCCTTTCTTTCTCTCTTCCCCTTTTTATTTTCTACCCCCACACACACACAAACACACACACATTCCTTCCTCTCCCTCTCTCTTCAGCATGTTCTCTCTCTTCCTGTCTCTCAGGTCATTGCCCTCCCTCTCCGCCCTGCTCTCTTCAGAGTTGTGCTCCACAGAGCAGCCAGGAGTAGAGAGGTGCCTCACCCAGAGATCAGGCCATGTTTCGGCTGTCCCAGACCTGTTTCCTTCTCCTGCTGCTGCACGGCGTGGCGTCCGAGGGTACGTTCAAACACCCCACCGTCTCAAACAGTTGACAAATAGTTACATAGAGAGAAAGTGAGGGAGACTCTGGGGTTTAGTCAGTGTCAGTGATTGCGGTCAGTGTGTGAGTACGGGTGAGGGCGGGTGACTGGGATGTGTGTGTTGATATATTTTATGGTGTGTCTGTATCTCTGATTGCTTTGATGATTGTGATGACTGTGTGCTAGACAAGCATGTTGTGATGATGACAACAGCCTAATTGATGATCAAGATGGAAAAGATGATGATGATAATGATGATGGTGATAGTGATGATGATGATGATAGTCATTAATATGGTGATGATGATGATGGTAATGATAGTGATGAAGATGGTGATGATGATGACGGTGATGAAGATGGTGATGATGATGGTAGTGATGAAGATGGTGATGATGATGATGACGATGGTGATGATGATGAGGGTGATGATGATGATGGTGCCCTGCTGCCACTGATACCGATTTTTCCCTGTGTCCCCAGTCTTCCTGAACAGTGACGATGCTAACCAGGTTCTGAACCGGCGGCGGCGGGCCAACAGCCCATTTGAGGAGTGGCGGCAGGGAGACATGGAGAGAGAGTGTATGGAGGAACGCTGTGACAGAGAGGAGGCTAGGGAAATCTTTGAGGACGACAAACTGACTGTAAATTGCCATACTCCATCTTTGTTTCTCTCTATCTATCTCTCTTTAAACCGGAAACATATGTCTGTTTGCGTTCCAGTCACATAAATCACAGACCTGTTCACATTCCTGTTTAGTCACTACTCACTTTGCACTCATTCACACCACCTTTACACGCTCATGATTTCAACCAGAAATTGCTTTGTTTTTGGAATCATGACCTTTCTGGTTTGAATTTGTGACGGTTGTGTCTCTTTTTACCTCTTTCCCTCAGACTGAATTCTGGAACACATATTACGGTAAGGCCCAGGAGTCTGTTGAGGCTAAGGGTTGGTGCAAGAGGCTAGGGATTGGATGGAGTTTTCTGATTAGAGCTGGGTTGGAGTCAGGTTGGTGTCAGATTGGGGTCAACCTAGTCAGTTCAGGAAGTAAAGGACTCACGACCACACACCAAAACAATGGGCTATTTTCAATTCATGAATTGATTGTTTGCAGTGTGTTTGGTGTTGCTGTGCTGGTAGGTCCATGGCAAGAAATAAACTGTGTTTCACAGATGGAGATGCCTGTGTGTCTAAGCCATGTGTCCACAATGGGGTCTGCAAGGACGGGATTGGGTTGTACACCTGCTTCTGTCTCGCTGGATTCCAGGGGCACAACTGTGAGATTGGTATGTCTTCTTCTCCCTTTCCTCTTGAACTTTGACAAACAATCTCATTCCCGACTCCCACATAGACGCTAGAAATATCTTGACTCCAGGTTACTCCATAGTCAGGAACAACACCTGGCTCTAATCATGACTGTGATCTGTGTCTAATCTGGATCCTTGATGTGATGCTGTTCTGCAGCCATTCCTGAGCTGTGTGAGAATAAGAATGGAGACTGTGATCACTTCTGCCACGTGAAGAAGGACAGTGTGCAATGCTCCTGTGCCGATGGCTACTATCTGGACACAGACGACAAGTCCTGCCTTTCCAACGGTGAGAGGAGGGAGAGATAGAGAGAGAAAGAGAGAGAGACAGAACAACAGACAGACAGACAGACAGACAGACAGACAGACAGACAGACAGACAGACAGACAGACAGACAGACAGACAGACAGACAGACAGACAGACAGACAGACAGACAGACAGACAGACATAACAACCGAGCGACAGAGAGAGGGAGAGAAACAGAACAGACAGACAGACAGACAGACAGACAGACAGACAGACAGACAGACAGACAGACAGACAGACAGACAGACAGACAGACAGACAGACAGACAGACAGACAGACAGACAGACAGACAGACAGACAGACAGACAGACAGAACGACAGAACGACAGACAGACAGACAGAACGACAGACAGAGCGACAGAGAGATCGAGAGAAAAATGATCTATGATCCATTCTCCAACATGGACTGGTAGTAGGTTGAAGGTTGGGCTTAGTTAGTACCTAATAACATTGTTGCCCTTTTGTCATTGAAGAGGCCTTTAAGTGTGGCTTTGTGGTATCCAAGAACACCCGTACCATCTTCATCTACCAGCCTAACACCACTGCCACCAACACCACTGAAAAGACCAACATGATGGAGGACCCTATCAGGGAAACGGCCAGGAACGTTACCCAACAGAGAGAAATCCAATATACATATGAGGATGTCGTTATCGACATGGTGAAGGAGAAGCCAATCTATGCCGAGGCGAGAGGCATTACCCGTATTGTCGATGGGGAGGAGTGTCCTCCAGGAGAATGTCCCTGGCAGGTATAGTAGAGTAGAGAAACCTCTAGTGGGGTTCCCTCTAAATAGCATTCAGGGTTGTTTGTTTCTGCAACTCTGTCTCTCTCTCTTTCTTTCTCTCTCCCTCTTTCTTTCTCTTTCTTTCTTTCTCTATCTTTCTCTCTCTATATATATATATATATCTCTTTCATTCTTTCTCTCTCTCTTTCTTTCTTTCTCTCTCATTCTTTCTCTCTCTCTCTGTTTGTTTCTTTTTCTCTATCTCTTTTTCTCTGTCTATCTTTCTCTGTCTATCTCTCTCTCTTTCATTCTTCCTCTCTCTTTCTCTCCCTCTCTCCACAGGCTTTCCTGGTAAACCACGAGGACAGGGGCTTCTGTGGAGGAACCATCCTGAATAAGTACTTCATCTTAACGGCAGCACATTGCATGAACCAGACACGCTCCTTTTACGTTGTCCTCGGTAGGTACCGTTAGCCAATCACCTTTAACTGTGGTCTCTACATCTAGGAATTGTTTTTAAGTTAATCATATCCTATATAATATAATTGTGCCATAATCACAAAACTTTATCATTAAAGTATATTGCTGTGTACAGCATAGTTGTTTACTGGGTGAAATAACAACAGTCAATAACCATACCACACATACATAGCCTAAGTTGTAGCAGCCTATCAAATGAATTGAATTGATTGAAATCAAACCTCCCCATCGGTCCGTCTGCCTTCAGGAGAGTTTGACACGGAGGTGAAGGATGGGCGGGAGGCCATCCACCAGGTGGAACAGGTGTTCATCCACAGGTCCTACATCTCCACCACCTATCACAACGACATCTCCCTCGTCATGCTGAAGGACCCTATCAAGTTCACCCAGTACATCCTCCCCGCCTGCCTGCCCGAACGCGACTTTGCAGAGAAGGTCTGTAGCATGATGTACTACCCATAATTCTCTGTGTGACATTTCCGTTTTCATCCAGTGACGCATATAAACATACAGTACATAATGAATCTGTCTATGGTTTATATCTTAGTTAAGATGTTCCCTAACCTAACATAATGGTGTCCTGTCTACTTATCAATACAAGGTGTTGATGAAACAGCACGACGGGCTGGTGAGTGGGTTCGGCCGCGTGGGGGAGGCCAAGCAGCCGTCCACCATCCTGCTGCGTCTGACCGTGCCCTACGTACCCCGGGCCACCTGCCTTCAGTCCAGCCAGCACAAGATCTCCAACCGCATGTTCTGCGCCGGCTACGATAAGGAGAAGAAGGACGCATGCCAGGGGGACAGCGGCGGACCCCACGTCACCCGTTACGGGGACACTTGGTTTGTGACGGGCGTGGTGAGCTGGGGCGAGGGGTGCGCCCGTGAGGGCAAGTACGGCATCTACACGCAGGTGTCCAAGTACATCAACTGGATCCGGCCGGTCATGGGAAAGTTTCTCCCCAAGGAGGGAGGGAAGAGGAAGACGAGGGGGACAGGTAGAATGCACTCAATGATGTGGGTTTGAGGGAGACAAAGGAGAGAGGAGAACCAATCAATAAAGATGCTTGGGGAATTATGGGCAATAAACATTGTTGTGTGGTTTAGCATTATTTTTCACAAAATGTATCCAAGACCAAGTAACTTATGGTAAAGAAAAAGAAAAAAAACATGTTTTATTTGAATGTCCAGTCATCACATACCAACATTAAACTACATTACACACTATAAAGTTGAGTCAGGAGTGCCATTAGACAGAAATGTTCCTACTGTTCCTGTTTTTTTTAAAGTACAAACTGAATCGATCGTATCAGAAAAACAGCAGGGTTCAAAGGTCACCATTGACTTGAATCATTGCTGGTGTAAGTACCGAGCACACAAGGATAGGTGGGTTTGCTGTTTGCTCTACTGTGTGTACAGTCTAGAGTCCATCTGTGGGACATTGTGTTTGTGAAGACCTAATGTGATACAATGAGTTTTACTGAACGTTTCATCTCAATTTATCTTCATAACATATTAGCATATTAGTAGCATATTTGGTAGCTATTAAATTACATACAATTGCTAACGAGGCACCATCTTTAAACTGTCTAGAGCTGGCACCAGCTACATTTATTACGTCAGGTGACAGGGAGGTCCACATAAATTACGCTATCCTGGAGAAATTCACACCATATAAGCGCAACTTTGTTGGCGTATACAGCAATGACTAAAAACGAACATTTGGGCTGGCAAGCGGGTGGGGGTTTACTTGGCAATGTTAACACGGCAGCATGGTTGTGTGTGTCAGACAGAAAGGTAGAGAGAGAGCGCAAGAGACAGAGATAGACAGGGCTACAGACAGGACCTTGGCACAGGCAGAGAGGCTTGTGGGTACGGTGTGGATGTGGATTGTAATGGGCTCGTGGAGGCGATGGTGGTTTCTGTCTCTCTCTCTTCTGAGTGGTGTCCTCCTGGTCTGCAGCTATGGGAGAGGTAAGCCACTGCACTGTGAAAGCTACAGGACCAAGTAGACATTTTGTTAATCATACGTTCAGGCTGACAATGACTTTGCTAGCATAGTTTTCCAGTCTACATATGACCAGCACAGTGTGGGTATACAGCAGTGGAGGCTGCTGAGGGGAGAACGGCTCATAATAATGGCTGGAATGGAGTTTAATAGATGGAATGGAGTGAATGGAACGGTATCAAACCCATGAAAACCATGTTTTGTTCCCTTAGCAGCCTCCACAGGTATACATTAAGCAAACTGTTCTGTATGTAATTCAATGGCATGAAACTCAATGATGGGACCACATAAAGTGAATAATCTTCACCAAAATCCCATTGCTCCATGTTTAACTTTCCACCATTTAACATATTATCCTCAACCTGGAAGGAGAAGAATGAATACTGAGTCACTTCTGGTTTGTCTCACTTTTCAGTTGTTGTTGTTCCCTATGTCTTCTCCCTCCTCCTTCCCCTCCTCTTCATCCACCTCCCCCTCCTCTCCTCCTCTTCATCCACCTCATCCTCCTACCCCTCCTCTTCATCCACCTCCCCCTCATTCCCCTCCTCTTCATCCACCTTATCCTCCTACCCCTCCTCCTTCCCTTCCTCTCCTCCTCTTCATCCACCTCCCCCTCATTCCCCTCCTCTTCATCCACCTCATCCTCCTACCCCTCCTCCTTCCCTTCCTCTCCTCCTCTTCATCCACCTCCCCCTCATCCTCATTCCCCTCTTCATCCTCCTTCCCCTCCTCCCGTTCACCCACCTCCCCCTCATCCTCCTTCCCCCTTCCCCTCCTCTTCATCAACCTGCCCCTCATCCCCTCCTCATCCACCTCCCCTCCCCCACCTCCCCCTCTACATCCACCTCCCCTCCTCTTCATCCACCTCCCCCTCCTACCCCTTCATCTACCTCCTCCTCCTATCCCTCCTGCTCTTCATCCACCTCCACTTCCCTGATCCTCAGTGTTCAGACCCCCTGCGCACGCCAGCACGGTCTTCCTACGGTCGAAGCGAGCGAATGCGTTCTTCTTGGAGGAGATGCTTCAGGGGAACCTGGAGAGAGAGTGTTATGAGGAGACCTGCAACTACGAGGAGGCCAGGGAGTACTTTGAAGACACACCCAAAACTGTGAGAAGTTTAGGCCTACAGGGTGCATCTCAATAGTCTAAAATGTATTCCTTTCCTTCAACTGCACTGATCTGACAACATAGGCAATCCCCTTATCCATAACTAATGCAGTAGTTTTCTGATTTAAACCCTGTGTCCATTGTTTCTCTCTCTCTCTCTTATACCTCAATAGGACACTTTCTGGAATGTCTACGTAGGTAAGTCTCATTCTTTTGAATCGCGGCAGAGGGGTGTTGGGTTTTCTCCCCACTCCAGATATTGAATCCCCCCCCCCTTCTTCTTCCTCCTCTTCCTCCCCAGATGGGGACCAGTGCAAACCCAATCCCTGTCTCCATGGTGGCAGCTGCAAGGACAGCATTGGAGGTTACACCTGTAGCTGCACAGAGCCGTACCACGGGAAGAACTGTGAAATAGGTCAACAGAACACCTACCTTAGAACTCTTTATAAGTGTGTGTGAATGTGTTAGTGTGAGTTCATATTTATGCGAGTAGGCTAAGAGATATGTTTGTGTGTCATAACAGATATCTCTCAGTGCCCCACTAAGGGGCCCTTCTCCTGTGACCACTTCTGCAGTCCCAACTTTGGATCATACCAGTGCTCCTGCACCACAGGGTACAAGATTCACAGTGATAAGAGGAGCTGCATACCTGCAGGTTAACATCTACCTATTCTTTTGAATTAGACATCTGTAACACTCTCTCTCACACACTTTAAATAGAGACGTCTCCGTTTCCTTAGTTAAGCACCCCTGTGGAAGACTCCAGCCAACAAACCAAATCAACATAGCTTATCACGTCTGTCCACACAACCGCTGTCCATGGCAAGTAAGTCCCTCCCCTACCAGCACAATGTAGAGCATGGTGAGTTAAAGGGGACGTCTGTTTATCCTGGCCTATAGACTACTTTCAAGGTGAGGAACATTAATTTGTGAAATACTGAACTTCCCCTTTAACCTGTGACTTTGTGATTGGCAGGTGGTGTTTGTGGATGAGGCTGGTGCGGAGCTGTGTAGCGGGGTGATCCTGGGGCCTCAGGCAGTCCTGACCTCAGCTAGCTGCCTGTACATGGGAAAGAAAGTCCACAGCATGCAGACAGGTGAGTCCCACAGTGATAAAAACACTGACGTTTGATCTGTTAGTGTATAAACCTCCAGCTCAGGCAGATTCAAATCTTTCTGAAATCTAACGGTTTCCATTCATCCCCTAAGGTGCCTCAGATAATAGTGTGAGGATCCCTCTATCGACCCAGTTGTACATTCACAACCGCCACGAGAGAGGCAGTCTGGAGGACGACCTGGCCTTGGTGAGACTGAATGAGCCCCTTCCCTATGGCCCCTCTGTCTCCCACCTGTGCCTGCCCACTAAGGATTTCAGTGAGAACGTGTTGATGAGTCCAGGAAGGGAGGGGGTGGCCAGGGGTCCGGACAAGTTCCGGGGGGAATCCCACGGCCCCCCTGTTCTCTCCTACCTGAAAGCGGAGGGCTGTCGAAACCAGGTGAACGTCTCCCAGCCCCTCACCAACAAGATGTTCTGTATGAGGAGCCAGAAGGGCTTCTGTGGGACTGAGTTGACTAGGTTTAATAAGACAGACCTCAAACCAGGACTAACGAGGAACTGCAGCCTCTTGTCCGGGACCCCCGTTGTGACTGTGGAGAGGGGTACAGCGTTCCTAACAGGCCTGCTCCTTACGCCACCCACGTCACATGGCTGTGAACAAACCCTGTTGTTCACCAAGCTGTCTCGCTACTTGCAATGGATCCAGCAGCGCCTGGAGATGACAGAGATGAGGATGACACCACAAATGACCCACGACCCACCTGGACCTTATGTGTAACCCCAACTAAGGGTTAGCCTGATCCCTACCTACACTGGACTTACAGCCAACAAGGTTGTGTTCAAGATTTAAGTTGTTTTTTCCAAGGTTAACAATGTAAATGAAAGCGAGTGGTTATATTGTAACGTGTACTATAATTATATAAATCATTTATCTTCCACACTTCCTTAATAAACAAAAATCTGGTACAAGGAGTACAAAAAAAAACACTTTTATTCAAAATGTAAAAAATATGACAAAATAAAATGCAACCTAAATAATAAGGAAATATATTTCTGGCAGTTTCTGGGTGAAGGGGATTCTGGGATACGTAGATTAGGAAGATGATGACAGCAGGGGGAATGGATTGGCCTTGCTGACGACCAGTTTCTGGTGCTGGTGAGAGATGTAGCCCTTGATGTGACCCTAGAAGAGAGGAGGAAGAGAGTTCATCTGCTGCTTCATGTTTTACTACTGTCTGAAATATCAGGTGGAAGCACTTAGTATGGTCAGAGGAAAAGGTGTGTGTGGTGGGATCTCACCTCGCAGATTAGGTTGGCCAGGATACACTGCACCTCGTCAATGTCCACCTCTTCCACCTGCATCATTTTCAGAGCTACCAGGAAGGCATCTAGGGGTAACTGGTGAGTCTTCAGCAGTTGGTACCTAACCCACATTAAGTCCATACCACAAACATGTTAACAGAAAGTCAATATCGCGCATAGGTTAACACACACACACACACACACTAGTTCCTACTCCACAAATGCCAATTCACACTATAGGGCTGAGCTGAATCGTACTGTGCTGCCTCAGATAATTTATTTTCACATTGTCCTTTCAGTGCGGTTCCAGCAACTATGATGGATGTGTAACCGGGCCAGCCCAGTCCAGCTGGACTTGGCTCAGTAGTGTTAAAAGTGTAACCAGGCCAGCCCAGTCCAGCTGGACTTGGCTCAGTAGTGTTAAAAGTGTAACCAGGCCAGCCCAGTCCAGCTGGACTTGGCTCAGTAGTGTTAAAAGTGTAACCAGGCCAGCCCAGTCCAGCTGGACTTGGCTCAGTAGTGTTAAAAGTGTAACCAGGCCAGTCCAGTACCGTTGGACTTGGCTGAGTAGACTCACACTTTCTTGAAGAGGTTCCGGTAGGTGATGATCTTGAGCTTCTCGAGGATGAGGAAGATGCCACAGCGGATGAAGAAGGTCTCATGCTTGGCCAAGGCCTCGTTCAACAGCAGCAGGTTGCCCTCACTGTTACAGAGACAGAGAGAGAGAAATCAGAAAAAGAGGGGGAAGGAGGGAGTCGGGAGAGAGAGGAGAAAGAGAGATGGCGAGGAGCGGGCGGGTGGTGACACTCACCTCACAGCTTTCGTGACGTCGGCAAACTGCATGAGGTCGTACTTCCTGAGCAGCTGGTGATTAGGCATGTGACCCTGAATCAACATGAGCAACACCAGTCTTAGTCTCTGATTGACAGTCAAGCTTTTTGAATTTGATTTGAATTCAGACGTGTGTGGCTAGATGAGTGTATGTTTGAGCTCTCTCAGTGAGGCGCTCTGTCTCACCAGCAACATCTTGACAGGCAGTAGGTAGATGAGGATCATGCGTTTGTTCCTCTGGCTGGAGCGGTGGCAGTGCTGGAAGGAGAAGGACAGGTACTCCTCGGCTGGCTTGTAGTCGCTGTCGAACATGGCCTTGCGGCCTACGTAGTATTTGTAGGTGACTCTCTGGGCCATACTGTAATCATCCTTCAGGTTGGAGCTGTCGATGGCTCGGATCAGTGGCTTACACAGGTGTAGCTTGTTGATCTGTACACACACACACACAACCGTTTAGACACACAGAGATGTACACACACACACGCACACACACACAAAGTAGGGCCTATTCATGTAAACAAAACTTCACCCAATCACTCTACTGCCTTACCTTGAAGTAGATCTTGAAGAGCTGATTGATGAGAAACAACATTCCCCACTTCTTGGAGTCGTCAATCCCAGCCCGACTGTAAATGATAACAGTCAAGACATAATGAGCAAGGGGCTATGGTTGCTACGGTAAAGGTTGTAAGATATATAGTTGAATATGCTGTAAGATATATAGTTGAATATGCTGTAAGATATATAGTTGAATATGCTGTAAGATATATAGTTGAATATGCTGTAAGATATATAGTTTAATATGCTGTAAGATATATAGTTGAATATGCTGTAAGATAGTTGAATATGCTGTAAGATAAATAGTTGAATATGCTGTTAGATATATAGTTTAATATGCTGTAAGATATATAGTTGAATATGCTGTCAGATATATAGTTGAATATGCTGTCAGATATATAGTTGAATATGCTGTCAGATATATAGTTGAATATGCTGTAAGATATATAGTTGAATATGCTGTAAGATATATAGTTGAATATGCTGTAAGATATATAGTTGAATATGCTGTAAGATATATAGTTGAATATGCTGTAAGATATATAGTTTAATATGCTGTAAGATATATAGTTTAATATGCTGTCAGATAGTTGAATATGCTGTAAGATATATAGTTGAATATGCTGTAAGATATATAGTTGAATATGCTGTAAGATATATAGTTGAATATGCTGTAAGATATATAGTTGAATATGCTGTCAGATATATAGTTGAATATGCTGTAAGATATATAGTTGAATATGCTGTCAGATATATAGTTGAATATGCTGTCAGATATATAGTTGAATATGCTGTAAGATATATAGTTGAATATGCTGTAAGATATATAGTTGAATATGCTGTAAGATATATAGTTTAATATGCTGTAAGATATATAGTTTAATATGCTGTAAGATATATAGTTTAATATGCTGTAAGATATATAGTTGAATATGCTGTAAGATATATAGTTGAATATGCTGTAAGATATATAGTTTAATATGCTGTAAGATATATAGTTGAATATGCTGTAAGATAGATAGTTTAATATGCTGTAAGATATATAGTTGAATATGCTGTAAGATATATAGTTTAATATGCTGTAAGATAGATAGTTTAATATGCTGTAAGATATATAGTTTAATATGCTGTAAGATAGATAGTTTAATATGCTGTAAGATAGATAGTTTAATATGCTGTCAGATATATAGTTTAATATGCTGTCAGATATATAGTTTAATATGCTGTAAGATATATAGTTTAATATGCTGTAAGATATATAGTTTAATATGCTGTAAGATATATAGTTTAATATGCTGTCAGATATATATTTGAATATGCTGTAAGATATAGTTTAATATGCTGTAAGATATATAGTTTAATATGCTGTAAGATATATAGTTTAATATGCTGTAAGATATATAGTTTAATATGCTGTCAGATATATAGTTTAATATGCTGTAAGATATATAGTTTAATATGCTGTAAGATATATAGTTTAATATGCTGTAAGATATATAGTTTAATATGCTGTAAGATATATAGTTTAATATGCTGTAAGATATATAGTTGAATATGCTGTAAGATATATAGTTGAATATGCTGTAAGATATATAGTTTAATATGCTGTAAGATATATAGTTTAATATGCTGTAAGATATATAGTTTAATATGCTGTAAGATATATAGTTTAATATGCTGTAAGATATATATTTGAATATGCTGTAAGATATAGTTTAATATGCTGTAAGATAAATAGTTTAATATGCTGTCAGATATATAGTTTAATATGCTGTCAGATATATATTTGAATATGCTGTCAATAGTGTTCAATGCTGCACCTTGAGGGATACCTTGGAGCAAACTTCTTCATGAACTCCAATCTGGATTTAGAACAGCTCATTCCACTGATACTTGCCTTTTTGACCACATTAAGCAGGAATGTGAGAAGGTGAACTATACAGGTATGGTCATGTTAGACTTGCAGAAAGCTTATTTTTCGTGGTATCCAATTGGTAGTTGCAGTCTTGTCGCTGCAACTCCCGTATGGACTCGGGAGAGGCGAAGATTGAGAGCCGAGCGTCCTCCGAAACACAACCCAAACAAGTCGCACTGCTACATCACACAATGCCCACTTAACCCGGAAGTCATCCGCACCAATGTGTCGGAGGAAACACCGTACACATGGCGACCGTGTCAGCGTGCACTGCGCCCGGCCCGTCACAGGAGTCGCTAGTGCGCGACAAGGACATCCCTGCTGGCCAAACCCTCCCCTAACCCGGACGACGCTGGGCCAAATGCGTCACCTGGTTGCGACAAAGCCTGGACTCGAATCCAGAAACTCTAGTGGCACAGCGAGCACTGCGATGCAGTGCCTTAGACCACTGCGCCACTCGGGAGGCCCCCCAGAAAGCTTTTGACCATGATATTCTCCTGATGAAACTGAAATGCATGGGTCTAAATGATGTAGCAGTGAATTGGTTTTGGTCTTATCTGACCAACGGAACACATGTAATGTTGGTGATGTTCTGTCAGAAACCAAAGAAACATCCTGTGGAGTACTGCAGGGATCCATTTTAGGGCCTCTCTTATTTCTTATATACGTTAATGATATGCCAGATACAGTAAAGTGCAAACTCCTGCTTTATGCTGATGATTCAGCCATACTGATATCAGGGAAGGATACAGTTTACATAGAGACCCTGAGTAAGGAATTGCATTTTGTTAGAGATTGGTTGACTGACAACAAATTGTCACTACATTTGGGAAAAACTGAATCGATTTTGTTTGGAACAAAATGTAGATTGCTTAGGGCTGACAAGATAAAGGTAAACTGTGCAGGCAAGGAGATTGAATCTAAAACAAGTGTCTTATCTTCGTGTGTCCCTAGATCAATCCCTTTCTGGAGACCTGATTGCTGCTAAAATTCTTTGGCGAACAAATGTACATTTTTATATTGTGTCTCAACCTTGATTCAGTGTCATGTTGATTATGCCTGCTCTGCTTGGTATAGTGGGCTATCAAAAAAGCTGAGAGAGAGAATGCAGGTCATGCAAAATAATGTTATCTGAATGTCCCCCCTAGGACCCACATAGGGGTACAAGAGTTCCAGGAGGTGGGCTTGTTGCCTTTGGAGTCCAGAGTGGACCAACTTAAACTTAATCATATGTTTGACATCTTAAATAATTGTAAGGTTATATGAAAAACCACATTGATATGGTCTATAACCAGCACAGTTACAATACCAGAGCTAGTGTTATGTCTTGTAAAATCCCAGTACTGCTAGGAGCACGTTTCTCTATACAGGCATTTGTCTATGGAATAGCCTTCCCTTGGAGATCAAGCAAAGAAAATATAAAAATAGCTTTAAAAAGCAGGCAAAGGTTTTCATTTGAACAAGGTTGTCTAAGTAAGAGAAACCACTCCACTGCCCCTTGTGGCTCCTACTGCTGGTCAGGTGTATTTATTTGAAGGATCGGTATGATGTGCAATTGTAATAGATTCTGAAAAGAATATGGTTTATTTTTAAGGTTAGGGAGAAGTACAGTGAATAGTGACACTTTTTAGGATGTCAATATAAATGAATATGGTTGTTTGTAATTTTATCTTGCCTTTTAATCATTATATGTTATTGTTTTTACCATTGAGGACCACTATGGAAACAAGCGTTATAATGAACACTTTCAAGTGATATCCTCTGGGTCCACATTGTACATTTTGTTGTACATGTCTGTTACCCAAAATAAATTAAATTCAATATATAGTTTAATATGCTGTCAATAATGTCGAATGCTGTAAGATATATAGTTGAATATGCTGTAAGATATATAGTTTAATATGCTGTAAGATATATAGTTTAATATGCTGTAAGATATATATTTGAATATGCTGTCTGCTGTAAGATATAGTTTAATATGCTGTAAGATAAATAGTTTAATATGCTGTAAGATATATAGTTTAATATGCTGTAAGATATATAGTTTAATATGCTGTAAGATAAATAGTTGAATATGCTGTAAGATATATAGTTGAATATGCTGTAAGATATATAGTTGAATATGCTGTAAGATATATAGTTGAATATGCTGTAAGATATATAGTTGAATATGCTGTAAGATATATAGTTGAATATGCTGTAAGATATATAGTTTAATATGCTGTAAGATATATAGTTTAATATGCTGTAAGATATATCGTTTAATATGCTGTAAGATATATCGTTTAATATGCTGTTAATAGTGTCCATGTCCTGTGAGACTCACTTGTCGCTGGCACACACTCTGAAACAGCCCATCAGTTGTTCAGCAGCTTTCTCCAGCATGTCTCCCAGTTTGCCTTTTCCCTTCCTCAGGAGCTGCTGCTCTGCCTGGACAATAACACTACAATCATCAAACCCCTCCTATAGGACAATAACACTACAATTATCAAACCCCTCCTATAGGACAATAATACTACAATCATCAAACCCCTCCTATAGGACAATAACACTACAATCATCAAACCCCTCCTATAGGACAATAACACTACAATCATCAAACCCCTCCTATAGGACAATAATACTACAATCATCAAACCCCTCCTATAGGACAATAATACTACAATCATCAAACCCCTCCTATAGGACAATAACACTACAATCATCAAACCCCTCCTATAGGACAATAACACTACAATCATCAAACCCCTCCTATAGGACAATAACACTACAATCATCAAACCCCTCCTATAGGACAATAATACTACAATCATCAAACCTCTCCTATAGGACAATAACACTACAATCATCAAACCCCTCCTATAGGACAATAACACTACAATCATCAAACCCCTCCTATAGGACAATAATACTACAATCATCAAACCCCTCCTATAGGACAATAACACTACAATCATCAAACCCCTCCTATAGGACAATAACACTACAATCATCAAACCCCTCCTATAGGACAATAACACTACAATCATCAAACCCCTCCTATAGGACAATAACACTACAATCATCAAACCCCTCCTATAGGACAATAACACTACAATCATCAAACCCCTCCTATAGGACAATAATACTACAATCATCAAACCCCTCCTATAGGACAATAATACTACAATCATCAAACCCCTCCTATAGGACAATAACACTACAATCATCAAACCCCTCCTATAGGACAATAACACTACAATCATCAAACCCCTCCTATAGGACAATAACACTACAATCATCAAACCCCTCCTATAGGACAATAATACTACAATCATCAAACCCCTCCTATAGGACAATAATACTACAATCATCAAACCTCTCCTATAGGACAATAATACTACAATTATCAAACCCCTCCTATAGGACAATAACACTACAATCATCAAACCCCTCCTATAGGACAATAATACTACAATCATCAAACCCCTCCTATAGGACAATAACACTACAATCATCAAACCCCTCCTATAGGACAATAACACTACAATCATCAAACCCCTCCTATAGGACAATAACACTACAATCATCAAACCCCTCCTATAGGACAATAACACTACAATCATCAAACCCCTCCTATAGGACAATAATACTACAATCATCAAACCCCTCCTATAGAACAATAACACTACAATCATCAAACCTCTCCTATAGGACAATAACACTACAATCATCAAACCCCTCCTATAGGACAATAACACTACAATCATCAAACCCCTCCTATAGGACAATAACACTACAATCATCAAACCTCTCCTATAGGACAATAACACTACAATCATCAAACCCCTCCTATAGGACAATAACACTACAATCATCAAACCCCTCCTATAGGACAATAACACTACAATCATCAAACCTCTCCTATAGGACAATAATACTACAATCATCAAACCCCTCCTATAGGACAATAACACTACAATCATCAAACCCCTCCTATAGGACAATAACACTACAATCATCAAACCTCTCCTATAGGACAATAATACTACAATCATCAAACCCCTCCTATAGGACAATAACACTACAATCATCAAACCCCTCCTATAGGACAATAACACTACAATCATCAAACCCCTCCTATAGGACAATAACACTACAATCATCAAACCCCTCCTATAGGACAATAACACTACAATCATCAAACCCCTCCTATAGGACAATAATACTACAATCATCAAACCCCTCCTATAGGACAATAATACTACAATCATCAAACCCCTCCTATAGGACAATAACACTACAATCATCAAACCCCTCCTATAGGACAATAATACTACAATTATCAAACCCCTCCTATAGGACAATAATACTACAATCATCAAACCCCTCCTATAGGACAATAACACTACAATCATCAAACCCCTCCTATAGGACAATAACACTACACTCATCAAACCCCTCCTATAGGACAATAATACTACAATTATCAAACCCCTCCTATAGGACATGACTTTTCCATCACTGGATCAGAAGCACTTTAGAGCACAATAGATTATGTTCACTTACATTGTTGGCAAATATCCGCAGGTCCAGCGTAACAGCGAACATCACTGGCAAGGCCCTAAACAGCACATGGAGCAGTCATCCCACAGGCGTGTATATGTAGAATAGAGAAACACTAAGGCCAGATTTATCAAAAGTGTATTTTTTTGCATGCTTATCCTTACCAGTTCTCCTCTTTGTGAGATTGGAAGGCCCTCAAGAATGACGTAGAAAGTCAAGGAGAAACCGCAGAGAAACCATGACAGAACAGTTTGGAAATGGACCAGTCTATAGCACAATATGTGCTTCCGCATATATCCTGTGTGTATGTATATATTTGTCAGGCAGGGATGGGGAGTGATGAGAATATGTATCCAAAGTCATCTCCAGAAAGGCCAAAAGGATATTGGACCACCAACGTCTGACATTTGTACGCCTCAACAAAGTCGTGGTTGGACACTGCATAGGTGCACCTCAAGTGTGCTGCAACCATCTCATCGTACGGGACTTCCAGCACCTGTTGGCACTTCTCCTCTGGACTGGCGAGCTGCAGGCATACATACAGTCATGTTTTTAGAGCAAAACACAGAGGGTGTTATCTGAAGAGATACAAGTGTAACAACAGGTCAGCAGGACTTGAAGGCATGGAAGGTTCAGGCAGCCTGAATAGCCTCACCTGGAGACGTGGGTTAGCCACATGTGGGTGTTTGAATGACAGCAGTTCTGCACAAAAGCTCCCCTCATGATTATCAATGGCATCATACACCTGGGAACAGGTAAGCAACATGGTGTGAACTGAGCATGCGCGACTAGTGGTGAACATTGTGAACACAAATAATAGCTAAATGAAAGTCTGTGCTAAGGAAGAAGACTGCTAGCTATAGGGGCTCACTTGATAACCGGTAAGATAAAATAGAAAAATGGCTACCTGTTGGAGATACTGGTTGATTGTTATGTGCGCCATTGCGGCCAGGGATGTGAACCTACGAAAAAGTTTAAATAATAAAACAGATGTTTAAGCAAATCCGCTAAGTAGCAAAAGCTCTGAATCTGACAACAACATCATACCTACTGTGCTATGACTATTGGCAATTTATCTAGCTAGCTAACGTTACTAGTGTGATGATTAAATTGTGATCAATATAATTTAACTTTTTTGTATCGCTTTAACTAACGCTAGCTAGGTAGCATGCATTCATTCATAACTGTCCAAGGACTGCTAGATTGTAGCTGATAAGATACATCAACGTGTAACTAACGTTAGCTAGCTAGTTTACAAAGCCAGTGGTTCCCAATTATTTTCGGTTATTGTACCACCAACAAAATGTTGCTCTGCCCAGAGTATTGTACTCCTGAAGTACCCCCTCATGCGCATTTTACCAGTAAAAGCCTATGGTCTCATGAGTCTTCTCAAGTACCCCCTGTAGATAATCCAAGTAAGCCAGGGCTCCTAGTACCCCTGGACTAACCTAATGACATAATTCCAATGTATCCGTCTATAGCTACCTGTTGTGGTTAAATTTCTGTTTAAAATGTATTCATGTTGTTGAGCTGTAGCTACACGAATCACTTCCGGGTCAATGTATTCCTTCAGCCTTCAAAATAAAAGTCCCCCACGTACTACAATAGTCTAGATATAACTTTGTCGCCTCCCTGTGCTTATTAGAAGCTATGCACAATGAAATCTCTGCTCTCGCAATCTCTCGCTCTCAAACACACACACACACACACACACACACACACACAGTGCCTCCGTGATCTATGATGTGTCTGGCCTTGTGGGAGGGAGTGTTTCACGCTACACTGTGTGATTAATGGAGGAGTGAGAATGGGCTCTTAAAATAGAACCTGCAGAGTGCCGCTAGCCTTGTGTGTCTGTGTGTGTGCGTTCCTGTGTGTCCTGCAAACCTGTTCACAATGTTATATCACAGTGATTCTACCTTCCTCAGCTCAGCACGTGGCCCAGTCCCTCCCCCTCCACTCCCTCTAACCCCATCCACTCCCTCTAACCACCCCCCTCTAACTCCCCCACTCCCTCTAACCCCACCCACTCCCTCTAACCCCACCCACTCCCTCTAACCCCCTCCAATCCCTCTAACCCCCTCCAATCCCTCTAACCCCCTCCAATCCCTCTAACCCCATCCACTTCCTCTAACCCCAACCACTCCCTCTAACCCCATCCACTCCCTCTAACCCCATCCACTCCCTCTAACCCCATCCACTCCGTCTAACCCCATCCATTCCCTCTAACCTCCTCCAATCCCTCTAACCACCCCCCTCTAACTCCTCCACTCCCTCTAACCCCCTCCAATCCCTCTAACCACCCCCCTCTAACTCCTCCACTCCCTCTAACCCCATCCACTCCCTCTAACCCCCTCCAATCCCTCTAACCACCCCCCTCTAACTCCTCCACTCCCTCTAACCCCATCCACTCCCTCTAACCCCCTCCAATCCCTCTAACCACCCCCCTCTAACTCCTCCACTCCGTCTAACCCCATCCATTCCCTCTAACCTCCTCCAATCCCTCTAACCACCCCCCTCTAACTCCTCCCTCTAACCCCCCCCCACTCTCTCCATTCTCTATCCTTCCGCAGCTCCTCTTCTCAGGTTGCTGAGGTATCACAGCAACATATTGGATCCCAGCCGGGGTATGGATTGCCGGCATGCCCTCTACAGTGACTTTGGTATAGGCCATGAAGCCCTGTGTGCGTGTGTGTGTGTGTCGGAGGGAGAGAGGCTTTCCTACGGGAGCCTTGCAACATCCAGAGATGCCGACAAGGCACAGCTAGAACAAGGACACTGTAGGTGACACTGCAGTAACTTCAGTTCTCTGAAAGACCTGTCAAAATCATACATTTGAAATCTCTTTGCCCTCATAAAACAACAGCGTTGTCATTACATCCAAGAACATCTGCTTACTGTAGATTTCGCAGCTGTCCCCTCTGTTGCCTAGCAACCTGCTGCCCCTGTTTTGATGATGTCAAACTCAGGAGTCACATTAGTAATAGCCAGGCGTCTATTTGGGGTCGCTGCTGGGCACAATTGTGACATGATTTCAGAAGATTTTCAATTTCGGCACACCAAAAGCTCTTCATCCCTCCTTCATCCAACTCTGTGTCTTTGTACAGACGCAACAGAAATGCCACCAATGTACGTACACTGACTGCAAATGACTCTCCTTACTAGGACTCTTTCGAATTGCTGTCTCAATCCATGTTCAGGGGAGCTGTATGAGAAAGCTCTCTTTTTGTTCCCACAATACCTCAGAGAGCATCTTTTTTTCCGTGGGTACCTCTGATGGGAAAGACAGGGTAAAGTATCACATTGAACGCTGCTACCCAGAGCCAAAAATTAGGACAAACTGTACTCTGTACTCTGTACTGTAAAACCTGTTTGGCATAGCAACATATAAGGAGCCTATAAACTTAGTATAGCTTTGTGTTTACAGGGAGCCATACAGTCTGTATACTGTAAATAAAACACCTATTTGATCTTCCTACATTTTGCTGTGCTGGCATGAGTGTCATTGTGCTAGAGCTCGCCTGATGGGTGTTTCATGTCGTGGCTGACACTAGTTGACCCTCGTGTGAAATCCTAATCCACTCAGTTTGAATAACCTTCCAAAATGACCTCTTTTTTGAAGGGCAATTCCGCCACTTTTCAACCTCATAATCATTATCTCCAGCACCATACCAGTGTCTCCATACTGTATGTGAAAATGTCACGTTTCTATGATCTGTGGTTAAAAAGATCAGAAGAAAGGTCCTAAAAACAATGCTTCTCTGTGACATCACAGGGTTGGATTCAAATGAAGGAAAAAATGATTTTCAAAACCTGCAACAAGTTTCTAGCCAGAGGGAGGGTATTTTCTTGCTACCCACACAACCAAACATTTTATTGTGTTTTAAAATCACTGTTTTTAAAATGTTTTTACTTTTGATGATGTCATCGGGTAGAACTTTTTAACTTTATATATTTTTACAAAACAAAAAGAAATGGTCAGTTTTCAATTATGTATTCACTGGTATTGTGCTGGAGATAATAAATATGAGGTTGAAAAGTGGTGGAATTACCCTTTAAGTGGTGCTTAATAGAATCTGAGTGCTCTTCATAAGGACATTTTGCCTGCTAAAAAACCCCTTCTGTGCCTTAGTTATACTATCTGTGCCCTTCTTTAGTGTTGAAGCGTTGAAGCTTTGTCCTTGGCCTCGGCATTGATAGTAGAAATCTTAACGAGTGCCCTCACTATTGTGTGACAGCTTATCAGTCGGTGATGTGATTGGAGCAAACCGCAGTACAGCCAATCCCCAAGCCCTGTTACTGTTAGCTTTACTATACTGATGTAGTATTGATTAAACCATGTCTGCTCTCACAAGTTCGTCTTCTCGCCATCTGACGAACATGTCGGAAGGGGTAGTAGTTCATAGAGTTTTGTATGAGGGTTTTGGTGTGGATGGTGGTCGGAGAACCCAGCCCCTAGTCGTGGCCCGAGGTTAAGCTGCCCCCTGCTGGCAGGGCCAATCTCCGGCCGTAAGCCAAGGTTGTGCTAGCCCCCCTGCTGACGGGGCCAGCCCCTGGTCATAGACCGGGGTTGAGCTGGCCCACCATTGTGCAGGAAGCCTAGGGTGTGAGTTGATGGGGAGGCCAGACCCTGGTCATGGACTGAGGCTGGTAGGTGGCCTCCCGGCAGGGTGTTCGTAAAAGACTGGATGCAGGTGAGCAATTGGCATGGTCATGGCTCTATGTCCATATTTGGAGTTCTTTGCTAATAGGCCGCATTCCAATTTTGGTGTCTGGGCCCATACATGGAGTTCCTCCTCCGGGCAACTTCCAATATGAAAGTCTGTACCCATATATGGAGTTCCTGCTCTAAGGCTGAATTTCAATACAGGAGACAATGCCCATATATGGAAGTTCCTGCTGTGGATTAGCCGTGTTGTCTGAAGCTTAAAGCTCTCCTCACAAAACTGCGTTATAAACTACACTTATGAGGTCGACTGTCAGATTAGTTTGCGTGATGATGAGACATACAGTAACTGCACACATGCATAATTTACAATAGGCCCAGTCCAGCCGATGAGGGCAGAGGAACCTTATGTTGACCTCAGTCTGACCTTCCTGTCACATAACTTGTAATTACTAATGAATTAAATCGATAGACAAGTAGATTAAATACTTATTTTTGAGAATTGACATGAATCAAAGTTTTCTGCTGGCGTCCCTCTGACAGATGCACTGTAATACTGCAGGCTGGGCTACACTAATCAGAAAACCTCCGAGTCACATTAGCGTTGACCTTAGTTAATTGCCTTGTAACGTCAGCTTTAGCTGACTCATTTAGTTTTGCTATTCTACTTTTCCTACCTCTTTAATGAGGTAAATTTGAATAAAAAAATCCCAGGAAGCCAATAAGCAAAAAATTGTCAGATAAATGTCTTAGAATATATGACAACAGGTATTAAATACATTTGCTCTCACAGGTGTCAATGCTGCTTTGCATTGCATATTCTGTGGCTATTGGGTTAACAAAGCCGCCTGAAAAAGTGGCAGCCAGTAAGAAATATCATAGAATTATGAATTAGAATACTAGAATGGAGATGAACCTTCTTATGATGGTCCAAAGGTCAGCCATGTTGGTCGACCATGGTTTGCCAGTGCTGTGATAAGATATTTAGTAAAACAATTAATGTGAAGAATTTATCTGCACTGTATGTTTTTTAGCTAGCTAGCCAGCCAATTTTAGAAGAATGATTCCATACATTTCCCTAATTAATTCAGTGATAATGCCCGAGAAGCCGGTGTTTGGAGGATATATTGGCATGGTTGATAGGCCCGAGACGAAGTCAATATATTCTCCAAACACCGTCTTCGAGGGCATTATCACTTTTATACAATGGGTTACCAACATATTCAAATAGTGATTGACATATTTTCATTAAAAACTTTATTTGAATGAATTTATTCATACTATTTCATCCTTCCACAAGATGTAGTCCCGACACAAATCTAGGGTTGCTACCCAAGCC
Source organism: Salvelinus namaycush (assembly GCF_016432855.1). Lineage (NCBI taxonomy): Eukaryota > Metazoa > Chordata > Actinopteri > Salmoniformes > Salmonidae > Salvelinus > Salvelinus namaycush. Next base: position 18,765,823 of record NC_052346.1, on the reverse strand, counting down.
GGCTGGTCGCTCGTTCTATTGGTTCGGTTGCTAGAGACGGGACCCAGTCGTTCAGTCTTTTTGTTCTGTATCTATGGACGCAACCCTGTCGTTCGTTCTAAATGTTCCATTGCCATACTGGCTGGAAACGTTCTTATCCCTTGCTTGCTAGCTAGTCAACTACTGCTAACTGTTATTCAGGGGAGCTAGCCAACAACACAGCTTAGACAATCACTTCAAGCTGTAAAGACTGCTAACTAGCTGCACGTTTGACCTTTTTTCAATTGACAGTTCTTTGTATATATCCATAAAAATTATGCCAGCTGATTCATGATTTCGACTGGCAGAGAAACGCTGCCTGCCTGTCTGTTTCGTCCCGTCTCCCGACACGTTCATTACTATGGGACAGCTGGAGATCTAATTTGAATATTGAAACAATGTTGCAAATGTCGAAGAGACAGACAGGAAGATGTATACAAATCTCCACTGTTGAAAACTAAATGTTAGTCTACAGCAGGTATTCCCTAACTGGGGCACCACCAGGGGTACGCACAATGCCGTCGGGGGTACACCAAATAAAAATGTGATAAACAAATTCCAACGGGGCTATACATTTAGGTGAGGTTCTTTTCTCACCTGAGTAGCCTCGTTTCACTGCCAAAAATCTAATTAAACCATCTAGTGTTCAGCGAAATAACAACACAATGTCAAATACAGGTAGCCTAGTCAAATAATTAACATCCAATCACATAACTGTTACTCTCACGGGAATTCCTCTATCGGTCCGTATTTAGCCAAACGTAGCTGCTGCTCATGTTGGTATCTGTACTGATGGTCCCGTGTGGCTCAGTTGGTAGAGCATGGCGCTTGCAACGCCAGGTTTGTGGGTTCATTCCCCACGGGGGGACCAGGATGAATATGTATGAACTTTCCAATTTGTAAGTCGCTCTGGATAAGAGCGTCTGCTAAATGACTTAAATGTAAATGTAAATGATGGCGCAAAAGCCATGACAGGGAGACATAGTGGAGTGGTAACGCGCGTGCAAGCAGTGGCCACTTGGGTACACTGCAGCATCCACCGAGAGGCTATTGGTGCCAAGGGAATGCCTGACAACTTGAAAAACATTTTGGACACTACAGTGAAAATGGTTAACTTTGTTAAAGCAAGGCCCCTGAACCCTCGTGTATTTTCTGCACTGTGCAATGATATGGGCAGCGACCATGTAACGCTTTTACAACATACAGAAGTGCGCTGGTTATCAAGGGGCAAAGTATTGACATGTTTTTTTGAATTGAGAAACAAGCTTAAAGTTTTCTTTACTGACCATAATCTTCACTTGTCTGACCGCTTGCATGATGATCAGTTTGTCACACAACTGGCCTATCTGGGTGATGTTTTTTCTCGTCTGAATGATCTAAATCTAGGATTACAGGGACTCTCCGCAACTATATTCAATGTGCGGGACAAAATTGAGGCTATGATTAAGAAGTTGGAGCTCTTCTCTGTCTGCATTAACAAGGACAACACACAGGTCTTTCCATCATTGTATGATTTTTTTGTGTGCAAATGAACTCAAGCTTACGGACAATGTCAAATGTGATATAGCGAAGCACCTGAGTGAGTTGAGTGCGCAAATACGTAAGTACTTTCCCGAAATGGATGATACAAACAACTGGATTGGTTATCCCTTTCATGCCCTGCCTCCAGTACACTTAACGATATCTGAACAAGAGAGCCTCATCGAAATTACAACAAGCGGTTCTGTGAAAATTGAATTTAATCAGAAGCCACTGCCAGATTTCTGGATTGGACTGTGCTCAGAGTATTCTGCCTTGGCAAATCGCACTGTTAAGACTCTGATGCCCTTTGCAACCACGCACCTATGTGAGAGTGGATTCTCGGCCCTCACTAGCATGAAAACTAAATACAGGCACAGACTGTGTGTGGAAAAGGATTTAAGACTGAGACTCTCTCCAATACAACCCAACATTGCAGAGTTATGTGCATCCTTTCAAGCACCCCCTTCTCATTAACCTGTGGTGAATTATTCACAATTTTTGATGAACAAATAAGGTTTAGCAATTTAATAGGATCTCTATGAGAGTAATCAGCAATAACAAAAACAAGTACACTCTTAGAAAAAAGGGTACCAAAAGGGTTCTTCTGTTGTCCCCATAGAAAAACCCTTTTGGGTTCCATGTAGAACCCTCTGTAGAAAGGGTTTTACATGGAACCCCAACGTGTTCTACCTTTTGTTACTGAGCTCCAGAGCCTGAGCATTCTGCAGCTGAGGTCTACTGTTTCAGCCTGTGACGTGTACTATCTGCATATGTGGCACGTTCTATAGGGCCGCAGAGTCCTGAGTCTAAGTCTAGTCAGCAGTAAGGAACAATGCACACTCATCTTCCTATACTGTGGATTGTTTTCCCTGTAAGAGAGAAAGCTAAGATTTCAGCCAAACTTGTGCTGCAGTGAAAGCGGCAGATATGGAAACTCATGTTGTTTCTGATTAGTTCTTTAGCTGTTGAAAGTGGTTCATTTCTCAGGTGTAGTGACACGTCAAGTGAGTGATCTCCCTTGTGACTGAAGGCGGTGTCTAGTAACCTTGATGCGAGTCACTTTCTCATTGGATGGAGTGTCGCAGAGTTCACCTACTGCATGGCAGTAATATGGAGAGGCACGGTGCAGGCTTTGTCTCTATTTATCATCCTGCCATGACGCAGAGCAGGTGAGGCGAGACGCAGCAGGAAGAGGGAGGGAGGGAGATAAAGGATGATAAGTCGTAGGAATCTAAAACCGTGCATAGTTTGCAGAGAAATGAAAATCTTACAGTTTGCATAATAGATCAAATATGGATGAAATAGAAATATACTCCTAGACACAATGGGTACAGTAATACATTATGAGGAGTTATGGGTGTGGTGGTTGCTAGGCACCTATTTCCCAGTTGTGTTCTTGTGTGTGTTTAGTGTGTACTGTAAGCACTGTCTGCAGGGCGATGCACATTCTCACATCCTCTGTTGACAGTCAGCAGTGTTCAGGATCTAGTGTTCAGGATCTAGTGTTCAGGAACAGTGTTCAGGATCTAGTGCACTAGACCAGTGTTTCCCAACTCCAGTCCTCAAGTACCCCCAACAGTAAACATTTTATTGTTACCCTGGACCTAAAGCTAATTCAGTTTTAATACTGTAATTTTCACCTGACTTTGTTTCACTTGGTGGTCTTTTGTCATTGTCAGAGCTTAGAGGACTCTCTGTGGTGCTACAGGTGTAGGATGTTAATTTGATCACTCTTTTGTTGCTGAGAATTTTTCTGCAGCTTCGTGATTTACATAAATTCACTGAAAACCCACACTAACACACAGTTCTATTAACAGTATGGCACTTTTCATGTTGCTTACTTTTGACCAGTTATTAGCCTTACCAAAGATCAAGCAATTAAACATTCAAATCCTGTTGCTGCTGGATTATTTTGTGTGCCAATATAGGTCAAATTAAGATCCAACATCTGTACTGTATTAAGGTAAATATAGCTTGGAGAACAAGGGAATTACTATTTCTAACTGGAGCAAAGCGCACAGAAGTTTTACACTACACCAAAGCCTTTGCTCAATTAGATACAGTGAACATCCCAAGGGAACCAGAAAGAGGCAAATTGTTGTTTTGATTTGGAAGAAAAGCTTATGTCAGTCATAATGACAACCCTGACTGTTGCCCTGGTAATCAAACCATTCAGCAGGACAATGACACCATTGAGATGGGTTTCAAGTGACCTGGCTCTGGTTACGAGCTCCGCAAAGACCATGTTTATCTAATACGGTGTTGGTGTGTCTCTGCTTTCACCATGGGGGAAAACGACACTGTACACACACACACGCACATTTTTCTCTCATGCTGGCATCTTTTGTTACCGACTGATTGGCATGGGTTTCGTTCTGCCCGATGCCACTGACGCGCTTAGTGCGGGGTAATCCAAACGTAAGCCGCAAAGTTAGATTAGTTTTTTGAGCTCTGGGTTCATTTATTTCTCTCTCTTCTCAGCCTAGTCCCTATAGAGTCTGGGTAGCTAGGGAGCACAGAGTCTGGAGATAAAGGACAGTCAAGGACAGGTTCCCTGCCTCCAGCATATTAGGGCCTTTGATTAGGCCTAGTGTGTGGGTATTTGGCGCTGATGGGCTGACAACATGCCTGGAGTGGCAGTAAGTAGCTAGAAGTTAACTCTAATAACCACTGGCACTGTTATAATGAGTTATAATGGCTCTGAAAACGTAATGAGCTTAAAGAGATTCTTCACCCTAAAATCTAAGTTTCCATACTTCAAAAGAGGTTCAGTGGATTCCTATGCCATGCTATCTGATGTATCTGACCCTACAGCTTTACAAGAACATCTGCCATGCTATCTGATGTATCTGACCCTACAGCTTTACAAGAACATCTGCCATGCTATCTGATGTATCTGACCCTACAGCTTTACAAGAACATCTGCCATGCTATCTGATGTATCTGACGCTACAGCTTTACAAGAACATCTGCCATGCTATCTGATGTATCTGACCCTACAGCTTTACAAGAACATCTGCCATGCTATCTGATGTATCTGACCCTACAGCTTTACAAGAACATCTGCCATGCTATCTGATGTATCTGACCCTACAGCTTTACAAGAACATCTGCCATGCTATCTGATGTATCTGACCCTACAGCTTTACAAGAACATCTGCCATGCTATCTGATGTATCTGACCCTACAGCTTCACAAGAACATCTGCCATGCTATCTGATGTATCTGACCCTACAGCTTTACAAGAACATCTGCCATGCTATCTGATGTATCTGACCCTACAGCTTCACAAGAACATCTGCCATGCTATCTGATGTATCTGACCCTACAGCTTCACAAGAACATCTGCCATGCTATCTGATGTATCTGACCCTACAGCTTTACAAGAACATCTGCCATGCTATCTGATGTATCTGACCCTACAGCTTCACAAGAACATCTGCCATGCTATCTGATGTATCTGACCCTACAGCTTTACAAGAACATCTGCCATGCTATCTGATGTATCTGACCCTACAGCTTTACAAGAACATCTGCCATGCTATCTGATGTATCTGACCCTACAGCTTTACAAGAACATCTGCCATGCTATCTGATGTATCTGACCCTACAGCTTTACAAGAACATCTGCCATGCTATCTGATGTATCTGACCCTACAGCTTTACAAGAACATCTGCCATGCTATCTGATGTATCTGACCCTACAGCTTTACAAGAACATCTGCCATGCTATCTGATGTATCTGACCCTACAGCTTTACAAGAACATCTGCCATGCTATCTGATGTATCTGACCCTACAGCTTTACAAGAACATCTGCCATGCTATCTGATGTATCTGACCCTACAGCTTTACAAGAACATCTGCCAGCCTCCTAAATCCTAAATTAAGGGGAATGATTGGCACCGTTTAATAGGACGATTAGCCATGTAATCTTAGTTAACCCAAATCGTGCGTAACTTGGTCAGATGCTCAATGTCCACTAGAGATGACTAGCCATGTAAAACTCTTCTATAATTGTGTCCCATGGCCTTGTTTGACTTTGCTCAGCCTGCAATGGAGGCTGTCTGTCAGTAGGGGGCCACCTCCAATATCTGTGACATCAAACTAGAACTCAAATCAAATTGTATTGGTCACATACACATGTTTAGCAGATGTTATTGCGGGTGTAGTGAAATGCTTGTGTTTCTAGCTCCAAGAGTGCAGTAATAGCTAACAATTTCACAACAATACACACAATTCACATACATCTAAAGTAAAGGAATGGAATTAAGAATATATAAAGATTTGGATGAGCAATGTCTGAGCGGCATAGACTAAAATACAGTAGAATAGAATATAGTATATAAATATGAGATGAGTAATGAGAAATATGTAAACATTATTAAAGTGACTACGTGGTAGTCTACATTTTGAGAAAAGGCTAATATCGGTGCATACCTCTAGTCTTTAATCAGTAAAATGAACTGAACCTAATCATTTCAAGTAAAATGGAATGACCTTTAGAGTTTCTCTTTATGCTTTAAAACCACACATTCCTATAAGTGTTCATATTCTGCTTCATCCTAATTAAACATGCTCAGATGTTGATCTAAACTGAAGCCAGAACATGCTATTCACACTGAGATGCACTGAGATGCATGTTGACACTTTACAATGGTGTTGACTAACTTACTCATGTTGTTCAACCCAATTTACAGCATATGGAAGATGAAGGTGATTGTAGTGACAAGTAAAGGAATGCTTCTTTCATAGAAAGACAAAGCTCCCTGTCTGCTGGGCTCTGAGAGGGGAGATAAATGAGAGTGAAGATTGATGATCTCTCAATCCCAATGTGCTCCTGAGGGGTGCAGACAGAGAGAAGCAGCGCTCGGTCTGTCGGTCAACTGTGGTACTTTTCCGTCACTCCTAGTGACGTCTGTGGAGGACACAGCCTCGATTTAGAAACACTGCACTTATAGGACGACTCCCTGCAATCTGACTCTCTCTCTTCCTCTCTATACTATCTCTCTCTACTCTCTGTCTCGGTCTCTCTATCTCTACTATCTCTCTCTCTCTTTCTACCTCTCTCTCTCTTTCTACCTCTCTCTCTCACACTCTCTTTCTCTGAGCTCCAAATGCATTGTTGCTATTAATAACACAGCTTCCCGGGCTGGGCAAAGGGCTCTTTCCCTCCTGGCTGAGTGTGTGTGTGTGTGTGTGTGTGTGTGTGTGTGTGTGTGTGTGTGTGTGTGTGTGTGTGTGTGTGTGTGTGTGTGTGTGTGTGTGTGTGTGTGTGTGTGTGTGTGTGTGTGTGTGTGTGTGTGTGTGTGTGTGTGTGTGTGTGTGCTAGTGTGTGGAGGAGCATGTGGGAGTAGGACACACACTGAAGGCTCCTCTCAATTATTATTGCAGTAACAAGACTGTGTGACCTTCATGGCTATGTGGGGCTTCATGGGTATCTCTCTCCCAACGTTACTTAGAATAGGACTGACAGGGCAGTCATCTATGAAATACATGGAGCAGTATACATCTCAATACATTTCACATACTGTATATTTCAGTTTGAAATATTTTATCCATATATTCTATCTGCTGCATTATGGGCATTATCTGATGAGGGAACAGTGCATCTATGATGGGAATAGGAGCAGGCAGTAGGCTATAGGTTTGTTGTGGGAGTGAGAGCCTGGGAAGTTGAAGGTTAGCATGCAGGAAGGACACTCCAGTCCACAGTAACTGCAGCAGACTTCACTTTCTTCCTGTTCCTGTTCCCCTAGCCCATGTGATCTGCTGGGGGCGGGGCCTCTTCTCCCAGCCCTCCACTCACAGGAGGAGGATTTAGAAGGAGGAGGAGCCTGCTGCAAGGAAAAGGGCCCCTGTGAGTCAGTGCAGGTGATTGATTTGCTTTTCACGCAGGTAGAATAGTTATCGTGCCAATAATCTAGAGATCAGCACGGTCGGCCACCACAGCCACAGTCCTCTACTCTCACTCCTGCAGGAGTCCTCATACACCTACCTGCAGGACGGGTTTGCCCACACTGTCTGTCACTGACCAGCATGGAGGAGATGCAGTCATCCATCCATCCCTGTAAACTGGGTGGCTCACCTTACTAAACCACTACTGTCGGCGCTCAGGAGGAACTTAAACCTATGCAGGTAGCATGAACCTAATGGTACTCTGTGATTACAGATAGAGGTAGAGGAGAAAGTAGCCAGGGTTGGCTAGGTTACTTTCTACTTGTAATCTGTTAGAGTTACTAGCTACCTGTCCAAAATTGTAATCATTAACGTCACTTTTGGGTTCCCCAAACTCAGTAATGTAATCGGATTACTTTCCCCTTAAGAGTCATTAAAAGAAGACAAAAAGGATCCAACAAACATATTTGTTGTGTCACCATAGTGGTCTCTGACTTGTGGTCAGACACGCTCAGGTGGAACCAACTTGAACCAACTTTTTTCAATGTTGAATTTAATGTCATTGAGAAAATAGAATGGTGTCAATGTATTTATTTTCACAATCATCCTTTCTGAATTGAAAAGTAATCCAAGAAGTAATCATCTAGTTTTTTTTCAAACGTATCTGTAATTTGATTGCAATATTTTTTCTGGTGATGTACCTGATTACACTGTTTTTTTGGTAATCAGATTACATGTAATCAGTTACTGCCCAACCCTGGAAGTAGCAGAGAGGAGGGGGGAGAGAGATGGGGAGAGAGAGAGAGTAGCTGAGGGCCTTCTCTGCAGTGTGCTGCTGCTACTGCAGAGACAAGGTGACTTTAGAGCAGAACAATTGTTTTAATGGGTGAAATATGAGACTGTCTTTGTCCTTTAGGAGAGGTCCTGCATGCGGACAGAAGGCCATGTTCACATGCGGTGTAAAGACAGACATTTGTTCAGATCAATTGTTCACATTTGTAATACATCCAGAGTCAGCCAAGCAGCAGAACATATCTATCTAGCTAAGTACACAGTACTAACCGCTGAGAGGAATGGTACATTATTGCATTAAATTCTTGTGTACCAAGTATTTACCTAGATATTTCACGGAGACACGTAAAACAAAAGGAAATGTAATCTAAAACAAAACGTTTTAGCAACCATGTTGTTATGTCATCTTGGCTTCACTCAGCTCCGCAGCAGATGACAGTCCTCCTGTCAGGTCACTTGTCAATTTCCTGTTTCCCATCATGCTTTTGGCTCTCCACCAGGAAGTTGGGGATAATCCCGCTGCCCACATGGTCACTGGCATGGTGCTAGTGCAAATGGCCAAGCGGTGTGGAGGAGGGTTAGTGACTAATTATACTACATTATGAAACAGCAGCACATTACTGTCAGGGACAGATGCTGGAGACAGGTGTAGTGGTGTCTGCTAAGGAGGAGAGGGGGAAGGGATCATGCTATTTCACCATTTCACTTAGCTTAAGAGTTTCTTGATCTGGTCCTTGGGGACCTACAGGGGTGCACATTTTTGTTCTTGCCCTGCACTAACACACCTGATCTGATTCAATGAATCAACAATCCCTTGATTAGCTCACACACCTGCCTCAAGTATGCTATTTAGGTGTGTCTCCCTCAGTGGGAGGCCTATGTTTTGAGGATTCTTCATTGAAGTCAATGAAAGCCAAAGCTAATATGACTGAGAAAACTAATCTACAACTTGTCCAAGCCAATCAGGAATGTCACCAATCCATCTCCACAATCCCACACAGTGTGAAGGGCAGGGCCGTGCACAGACCTGTGGCGGGGCAGGTGCTCAAAGTTACACACACAAGTTTACTTACATGTCTTACATTCATAGCTAATTATCTAATGCTCAACATATATTATTAAGCATAGGCCTCATTGACTTTCTGCAAAATCATCCCACTTATCCCACTGTAAGCAAGCTTACAGCCTACTGCTCAAAGAGAGGTCGGTTATCAGCTGATCATAATGAAAATATATGATGTAAATCAGCTAGTTAGCGAGCTAGTTAGCGATGCTGTTGGAACAATCTAACTAGTCTTTCCCTGTGATTGGAGTTTGTTCTGCTGCTGACGTCTGCCTCTTAGGCCTCCTAACAAACAGTCAAATGGAAATCTTCCCTGTTCATGACCGTGAGATCACACATGCAACTCAAAAGGGAGCCCTTCTACACTACCGTTCAGTGCCGCTAGCGCAGTGCACATGCTCATGTGGGGCATAAAAGCAGGGTAGGGGAATTTTTACAAGATCCAAAAAGGAGAAAATACCTAGTTTGATGGGCAATTCATTTAAGTAACGAGAGAAAATTAAATGAAATGAAAATATAATAATTCAAAACCACCACCAACCTGAAAGGGCACTTTTCTCATAGGAGGGAAAGGTCAGGTGCTCAGGCACCCTTAGACCTCTATCTGTGCATGTGCCCGGTGAAGGGTCAGCGTTGTGGGAACAATTTACCCAGGTTTACTGTATACACATTACCAGTGTTCCAAGGCACGAGTCTTTGTTTTGTTTTGAAAGCAGAGGGATAATTACTCAGGCTTACGGTAGAACAAGTTGGGAGACGTTTACCAGTGTGGGTTTAAGTCTATAAAATAAGTAGGTAGATGTATGCCCCAAAAAGTTTGTGAGGTGGGAAGGTGAGGTGCTGTCTAACGGAACGGGAACTTCCTCACCCCTAAAAAGGCATATACTGTAGTGCTAAAATGTTTCGTAGTGTAGGGACTGTATATGTCTACTGTCATCACTAACAGTTGCTGCATGTGGGACATGATGCAATGGAATAGTTTACATTTTCCAGGGAGAGCAGTGAAAGATCCTGGAGGCTTTCTGAATAACATGCGTGGCTGTCTCTGTGTGTGTGTGTGCATGCATCTCTGGGTGGTCTGAGGTATGTGTCCTCTGTGGGGGTCACAGGAGCCATCCTGGCCACTGTTGCATTTTCTCAGCTGTCTGGATCAGTGGGTTTAAGTTATTCATGCCTCCCAGACCCACCACCAGCCTCGGGCATAGTTCTTCATCCTTCGTTGATCAGGTTGAATTTGAAGACACAAGTCATGTTCTTGCTTCATGTATATACTGTAAGTAGTAGCTAATCATCAAACTAAGACACTGTGTCTTCAAATGATTTTGTTTATGTCACTGATTAGGAAGTAGACACTGCTTTTGATGGAATGGAACATAGTGTTTCTCTCAAATACTATACCCCTACTTTGTTTTTACCCTTTATTTAACTAGGCAAGTCAGTTAAGAACACATTTTTATTTTCAATGACGGCCTAGGAACAGTGGGTTAACTGCCTTGTTCAGGAGCAGAACTACAGATGTATACCTTGTCAGCTCGGGGATTTGATCTTACAACCTTTCGGTTACAAGTCCAACGCTCTAACCACTAGGCTACCTGCCGCTCCTACCCCTATCTCTATCCTTACATCTACCTCTAACTCCACACATACCTCTGCCCCTACCTCTATCCCTACCTCTAACCCTAACCCTACCTCTACCTCTAACCCTACCTCTATTTATACCTCTAACCCTAACCCTACCTCTAACCCTACCTCTAACCCTACCCCTACCTCTAACCCTACCTCTAACCCTACCCCTACCTCTAACCCTACCTCTAACCCTCACCTCTAACCCTACCTCTAACCCTACCTCTAACCCTACTTCTACCCTAACCCTACCTCTAACCCTCCCTCTAACCCTCACCTCTAACCCTACCTCTAACCCTCACCTCTAACCCTCACCTCTAACCCTCCCTCTAACCCTCACCTCTAACCCTCACCTCTAACCCTCCCTCTAACCTTACATCTAACCCTCCCTCTAACCCTACCTCTAACCCTCACCTCTAACTCTACATCTAACCCTACCTCTACCCCTACCTCTAACCCTACCTCTACCTCTAACCCTACCTCTAACCCTACCTCTAACCCTACCTCTAACCCTACTTCTACCTCTACCCTAACCCTACCTCTAACCCCACCTCAAACCCTACCTCTACCCCTACCTCTACCTCCAGCCCTACCTATACCCTCACCTCTACTTCTACCTCTACCCCTACCTCTACCCCACCTCCATTTATACCTCTACCCCTAACTCTATCTCTACATCTACCCCTACCTCTACCTCTACATCTACCCCTATCTCTACATCTACCCCTAACTCTATCTCTACCCCTACCTCCATTTATACCTCTACCCCTAACTCTATCTCTACATCTACCCCTAACTCTATCTCTACATCTACCCCTATCTCTACATCTACCCCTAACTCTATCTCTACCCCTACCTCCATTTATACCTCTACCCCTAACTCTATCTCTACATCTACCCCTAACTCTATCTCTACATCTACCCCTATCTCTACATCTACCCCTAACTCTATCTCTACCCCTACCTCCATTTATACCTCTACCCCTAACTCTATCTCTACATCTACCCCTAACTCTATCTCTACATCTACCCCTACCTCTACGTCTACCTCTACACCTACCTCTACCTACTGTATACACTGTCTATCTGGTAGCATCAAGCATGATGTTTTTCTCCCTACCAGAGACAGCTGTTTAATTGAATGTCGTGAGGCTCAAACACAATCCGCATTGCTCCGTGTCCCATCTTTCCTCGCAAAGAAGTCGTGACTTGGTCCTGCTCCAGTTTCATCATCCATGCAGCGTCCTGCCTCCCAGAGCTGCTCGCTAGTGAAATTAATTCCCAGCCGGTACTCTCGCAGTACAGACAGATGGACGCCCCCATGCTACAGTACTACCAGCCGTTACCATGGTAACGTCGGCAGATGACTCAGCAGAGAATGCAGCTGTGTGTGAAAGGATGAAATGTGTAATCCTCTCCACCGACCGACTGACTGTCCCTCGCTGTCAGTCCCAGAGATGGGGACACAAGCACACACACGCACATGCATGCACATGTGCACGCATACAGACACATTAAGGGACATTTGTTACCCAGAATCCACCAGGTTTTCTGCCAGCTGCAGTTTTTCCTACTGCAGAGTTATATATAGTACATAGACAGCTGACAACCCTTTATATGAGCCAGCTGTATATAACACCTTATTAATGAATGGATTTGGATTTATGTATTGATATTAGCTGCTATAAGAAGCCATGAACTGTTATGAATGCTTATACCCACTGGGTAAAAACTGGTTCAATCAACGTTGTTTCCACATCATTTTATGTTGATTTTACATTGATTTCACGTTAGTTGACAACTCAACCAAATGTAAATCAAAACTAACGTCTGTGTCTAGTGGGTATGGTCTTATAATATACTGTTGGTTGATAGAGGGCACTATTAATGCATTAGATTAGGGACTATGAATAGATCTGCCTAACTCCAGGCTGACACTAAGACACTTGTGTTGTGCCTCATCACAAGCAGGCCTGACTCAGTGTTACAGTGTTGACAGCTAGACCCATGGGAACAGATAGTTACCATTGTGACGTTTGGCCAAGTAGTCACCATGAATAGATAGAAAGTGTAATGCTGAGAGCCACCAAGCTTATGGGCCAGATGACACACATACACACACATACACACACACACACACACACACAAACACACACACACAAATACCACCCCCACTCACCGCCACCTAACACAGACAGACAGACAGACAGACGAGCTGAGCAGAGTGAGTGCCAAGTGGACTAGACCATAGCCGTGCGAAGTAGGGGTGCTGAGGGTGCTGCAGCACCCCCTGATAAATAAAATTAAAAAAATCTATATCTATATTGTAATAATAATATTTTTCACAAATGTGTGAACTAGGCCTTTACTAGTGTAGTATTTAAAACACTCGTCAGCACCCCCCCGTCGACAGCACCCCAAATCCAAAACATCTTCCTGCAGCCGTGGACTAGACTAGCCAAACAGAACCTGGTAGTAAGTGGAGTGTACAGTGTTGCACTCTAGCAAGGAAAGAATCCAGAGATTACTATGTTCGTCTAGACAGGGACCGATGGGATTTACCAGTGGGATATTGACTATGTTCGTCTAGACAGGGACCGATGGGATTTTCCAGTGGGATGTTGACTATGTTCGTCTAGACAGGGACCGATGGGATTTTCCAGTGGAATGTTGACTATGTTCGTCTAGACAGGGACCGATGGGATTTTCCAGTGGAATGTTGACTATGTTCGTCTAGACAGGGACCTATTGGATTTTCCAGTGGGATGTTGACTATGTTCGTCTAGACAGGGACCGATGGGATTTTCCAGTGAGATGTTGACTATGTTCGTCTAGACAGGGACCGATGGGATTTTCCAGTGGAATGTTGACTATGTTCGTCTAGACAGGGACCGATGGGATTTTCCAGTGGAATGTTGACTATGTTCGTCTAGACAGGGACCGATGGGATTTTCCAGTGAGATGTTGACTATGTTCGTCTAGACAGGGACCGATGGGATTTTCCAGTGGAATGTTGACTATGTTCGTCTAGACAGGGACCGATGGGATTTTCCAGTGAGATGTTGACTATGTTCGTCTAGACAGGGACCGATGGGATTTTCCAGTGAGATGTTGACTATGTTCGTCTAGACAGGGACCGATGGGATTTTCCAGTGGAATGTTGACTATGTTCGTCTAGACAGGGACCGATGGGATTTTCCAGTGAGATGTTGACTATGTTCGTCTAGACAGGGACCGATGGGATTTTCCAGTAGGATGTTGACTATGTTTGTCAAGACAGGGACCGATGGGATTTTCCAGTAGGATGTTTACTATGTTCGTCTAGAGTCTAGACAGGGACCGATGGGATTTTCCAGTGGGATATTGACTATGTTCGTCTAGACAGGGACCGATGGGATTTTCCAGTGAAATGTTGACTATGTTCAGGGACCGATGGGATTTTCCAGTGGGATGTTGACTATGTTCAGGGACCAATGGGATTTTCCAGTGAGATGTTGACTATGTTCAGGGACCGATGGGATTTTCCAGTGAGATGTTGACTATGTTCATCTAGACAGGGACCGATGGGATTTTCCAGTGAAATGTTGACTATGTTCAGGGACCGATGGGATTTTCCAGTGGGATGTTGACTATGTTCAGGGACCAATGGGATTTTCCAGTGAGATGTTGACTATGTTCCTCTAGACAGGGACCGATGGGATTTTCCAGTGGGATGTTGACTATGTTCGTCTAGACAGGGACCGATGGGATTTTCCAGTAGGATGTTGACTATGTTCGTCTAGACAGGGACCGATGGGATTTTCCAGTGATATGTTGACTATGTTCCTCTAGACAGGGACCGATGGGATTTTCCAGTGGGATGTTGACTATGTTCAGGGACCGATGGGATTTTCCAGTGAGATGTTGACTATGTTCGTCTAGACAGGGACCGATGGGATTTTCCAGTGGGATGTTGACTATGTTCGTCTAGACAGGGACCGATGGGATTTTCCAGTGGGATATTGACTATGTTCGTCTAGACAGGGACCGATGGGATTTTCCAGTAGATGATGACTATGTTCGTCTAGACAGGGACCGATGGGATTTTCCAGTGAGATGTTGACTATGTTCGTCTAGACAGGGACCGATGGGATTTTCCAGTAGGATGTTGACTATGTTCGTCTAGACAGGGACCGATGGGATTTTCCAGTAGGATGTTGACTATGTTCGTCTAGACAGGGACCGATGGGATTTTCCAGTGGGATGTTGACTATGTTCGTCTAGACAGGGACCGATGGGATTTTCCAGTGAAATGTTTACTATGTTCGTCTAGACAGGGACCGATGGGATTTTCCAGTGGGATGTTGACTATGTTCGTCTAGACAGGGACCGATGGGATTTTCCAGTGAGATGTTGACTATGTTCGTCTAGACAGGGACCGATGGGATTTTCCAGTGAGATGTTGACTATGTTCGTCTAGACAGGGACCGATGGGATTTTCCAGTGGGATGTTGACTATGTTCAGGGACCGATGGGATTTTCCAGTGAGATGTTGACTATGTTCGTCTAGACAGGGACCGATGGGATTTTCCAGTGGGATGTTGACTATGTTCGTCTAGACAGGGACCGATGGGATTTTCCAGTGGGATGTTGACTATGTTCGTCTAGACAGGGACCGATGGGATTTTCCAGTGGGATGTTGACTATGTTCGTCTAGACAGGGACCGATGGGATTTTCCAGTGGGATGTTGACTATGTTCGTCTAGACAGGGACCGATGGGATTTTCCAGTAGATGATGACTATGTTTGTCTAGACAGGGACCGATGGGATTTTCCAGTGAGATGTTTACTATGTTCGTCTAGACAGGGACCTATTGGATTTTCCAGTGGGATGTTGACTATGTTCGTCTAGACAGGGACCGATGGGATTTTCCAGTGGGATGTTGACTATGTTCGTCTAGACAGGGACCGATGGGATTTTCCAGTGGGATGTTGACTATGTTCGTCTAGACAGGGACCGATGGGATTTTCCAGTGGGATGTTGACTATGTTCGTCTAGACAGGGACCGATGGGATTTTCCAGTGAGATGTTTACTATGTTCGTCTAGACAGGGACCAATGGGATTTTCCAGTGGGATGTTGACTATGTTCGTCTAGACAGGGACCGATGGGATTTTCCAGTGAGATGTTGACTATGTTCGTCTAGACAGGGACCGATGGGATTTTCCAGTGGGATATTGACTATGTTCGTCTAGACAGGGACCGATGGGATTTTCCAGTGAAATGTTGACTATGTTCAGGGACCGATGGGATTTTCCAGTGGGATGTTGACTATGTTCGTCTAGACAGGGACCGATGGGATTTTCCAGTGGGATGTTGACTATGTTCGTCTAGACAGGGACCGATGGGATTTTCCAGTGGGATGTTGACTATGTTCGTCTAGACAGGGACCGATGGGATTTTCCAGTAGATGATGACTATGTTTGTCTAGACAGGGACCGATGGGATTTTCCAGTGAGATGTTTACTATGTTCGTCTAGACAGGGACCTATTGGATTTTCCAGTGGGATGTTGACTATGTTCGTCTAGACAGGGACCGATGGGATTTTCCAGTGGGATGTTGACTATGTTCGTCTAGACAGGGACCGATGGGATTTTCCAGTGGGATATTGACTATGTTCGTCTAGACAGGGACCGATTGGATTTTCCAGTAGATGATGACTATGTTCGTCTAGACAGGGACCGATGGGATTTTCCAGTGAGATGTTGACTATGTTCGTCTAGACAGGGACCGATGGGATTTTCCAGTAGGATGTTGACTATGTTCGTCTAGACAGGGACCGATGGGATTTTCCAGTAGGATGTTGACTATGTTCGTCTAGACAGGGACCGATGGGATTTTCCAGTGGGATGTTGACTATGTTCGTCTAGACAGGGACCGATGGGATTTTCCAGTGAAATGTTTACTATGTTCGTCTAGACAGGGACCGATGGGATTTTCCAGTGAGATGTTTACTATGTTCGTCTAGACAGGGACCGATGGGATTTTCCAGTGAGATGTTTACTATGTTCGTCTAGACAGGGACCGATGGGATTTTCCAGTAGATGATGACTATGTTCGTCTAGACAGGGACCGATGGGATTTTCCAGTGAGATGTTGACTATGTTCGTCTAGACAGGGACCGATGGGATTTTCCAGTGAGATGTTGACTATGGCATCATTCCAAATATGTCATTGTCTTCCACAGTGTTCAGAGTGTCACTACTGATAACGCCACTGTGACACCGTTGTCGTGGAAATGTGTTTCTGGCTCACTGCAGTGGAAGACAAATTATATGTTTGACTTTTTACCCTGGAAACCTGGTGACAGGGCTTGATTGGATGGTGCCCTAGATATTCCTGAGGGCTAATGCAATTCATTTTAAAACATCAAAAGAATTGTAGGCAGAATAAAGAGGACTTTATGGCAGAATGATAGTCTAAAATAATAATTCATTATGATCCAGATATAGCCTAGCATTATTGTACAAACATTTCAAATTAAATGCCTATAGGCATGCTGGGTAATATGCTGAAAAAGCCCCTGCAGTGACACCATGACACCGTCTTCTAAAGGCCAGGGAGTCATAATGATCATGACTCTTCTAAAGGCCAGGGAGTCATAATGACCATGACTCTTCTAAAGGCCAGGGAGTCATAATGACCATGACTCTTCTAAAGGCCAGGGAGTCATAATGACCATGACTTTTCTAAAGGCCAGGGAGTCATAATGACCATGACTCTTCTAAAGGCCAGGGAGTCATAATGATCATGACTCTTCTAAAGGCCAGGGAGTCATAATGACCATGACTCTTCTAAAGGCCAGGGAGTCATAATGATCATGACTCTTCTAAAGGCCAGGGAGTCCTAATGATCATGACGGCAATTTGCTTTTGTAGGTGAAATAAGTGAAGGAAAAGGTTGGAAGTCAGAACCTTGATTGGAAGTCAGAACCTTGATTGGAAGTCAGAACCTTGATTGGAAGTCAGACCCTTGATTGGAAGTCAGAACCTTGATTGGAAGTCAGAACCTTGATTGGAAGTCAGACCCTTGATTGGAAGTCAGATCCTTGATTGGAAGTCAGACCCTTGATTGGAAGTCAGAACCTTGATTGGAAGTCAGACCCTTGATTGGAAGTCAGAACCTTGATTGGAAGTCAGAACCTTGATTGGAAGTCAGAACCTTGATTGGAAGTCAGACCCTTGGTTGGAAGTCAGACCCTTGATTGGAAGTCAGACCCTTGATTGGAAGTCAGACCCTTGATTGGAAGTCAGACCCTTGATTGGAAGTCAGACCCTTGATTGGAAGTCAGACCCTTGATTGGAAGTCAGACCCTTGATTGGAAGTCAGAACTTTGATTGGAAGTCAGACCCTTGATTGGAAGTCAGACCCTTGATTGGAAGTCAGAACCTTGATTGGAAGTCAGACCCTTGATTGGAAGTCAGACCCTTGATTGGAAGTCAGAACTTTGATTGGAAGTCAGACCCTTGATTGGAAGTCAGACCCTTGATTGGAAGTCAGACCCTTGATTGGAAGTCAGAACCTTGATTGGAAGTCAGACGTCAGACCATTGTGCAGATCCTCTCACAGCCACCTCCACCTTTTAGTGCCAGTCAGACCTGCATCCCCCTGTGTTACCATGGCAATTCATGTTGGCGGAGAAATGGGATGGAAAAGGGAGTAGTATGTAGTATTAAATGTTTTCCCTTTCTTGTTGTGAGTGGGTTGTACCTTAGTGAGGAAACGGTCTCTTGGGTGGAATAATTACAGGCTTTGGTTGTAGAAAATTCCAAACCATCTCAGTTTAAGGCGATGCATGTGAATGAGGCTTGTACTATACTTGTACTATACTTGTACTATACTATACTTTATATGCATACCACTGCTGGCTTGCTTCTGAAGCTAAGCAGGGTTGGTCCTGGTCAGTCCCTGGATGGGAGACCAGATGCTGCTGGAAGTGGTGTTGGAGGGCCAGTAGGAGGCACTCTTTCCTCTGGTCTAAACAAAGATCCCAATGCCCCAGGGCAGTGATTGGGGACACTGCTCTGTGTAGGGTGCCGTCTTTCGGATGGGACGTTAAACGGGTGTCCTGACTCTCTGAGGTCATTAAAGATCCCATGGCACTTATCGTAAGAGTAGGGGTGTTAACCCCGGTGTCCTGGCTAAATTCCCAATCTGGCCCTCAACCATCACGGTCACCTAATAATCCCCAGTGTACAATTGGCTCATTCATCCCTCTCCTCTCCCCTGTAACTATTCCCCAGGTCGTTGCTGCAAATGAGAACGTGTTCTCAGTCAACTTACCTGGTAAAATAACGGATAAATAAAAAATAAAAAAAATATATATAGCTGGACATACAGGATGTGTTTATTCTACCATGAAGCCGTGAGAGAACTGTTGACTAGTTTCAGAGTAACAAAATTAGAACTAGAATTGCTGCACGCCGCATGTGTGCACACACACACACACACACACACACACACACACACACACACACTGAGAAGCGATGGCAAGTGTTAGGACACATGATTTGGAACACACTGGCGGTCAAATTACACTGTTACCTGCTGATTCTCTCTCTCTCTCCCTCTCTAGCTCTCTCTTCTCTCTCTAGCTCTCTCTCTCTCTCTCTCTCTTGCTCATGGTGTGGTTGCTTGGAAATACCCTGTTAAAGCGTAGAAAAACATTTAGAAAACGATGCATGAATTATTTCACACCTGTTTAACAGAAAAACCACCAGTGGCTCATTTGTGTTCGTTTTTCTGTAGATGAGAATGTGTGAATTCATGAACTGAGAGAACACCTGATGACACCATAGGACACTATACTACCATACCCTATCAGAGATAGGCTTCTAATGCACCTCGACCCTATTAGTCCCCTCTAGCTCAGCAGCAGGGTTGACTAAACACTCCACTGTCCCAGTAACAAAGATTCTGAATTTGCTGCTCCCATACCATAGGATTTTAGGACAAAATTGCAATGTACAAGATTTAGAAACGTAATTAATTTGAGTTCATTTTCTGTTCATATTGTGTGGTTTAATTCATATGACTAATAACACAGCAAATGTCAATGGCTGATGTGAAGATACTCTCTGACCTGCAGTGCCAACATTATAGTCCAGTCTTTTCCTGTTTGCACCACGATAATGACCTAAGATTCTCTTTAGTCCCAGGGTTTGTTCAATGTCAATGTCTAGTGCTCCTTAGCCAGCCTGTTGGGGGGCAATGTGATGATGCAGTTCCCTATTGTTCTACTGTGTTCTGTGACGTCCTGTAGAGAGACTGGCCGTCCGGCCGGCTCTTAGTGTTGCTGAGTCGTTACATGAACACTACTTCCTGACTGATATTTCCTGTTTGTCTTGGCACGGAACTCCAAAGAATGTCAACCTCCTTTTCTTGTTTCCTGAGCCTTTCAGAGATCGTTTCATGTTTCACCCCACTCTCCTCTTTTGCAACAGTGGCTTTTCCTATTGTTGACATTGATGAGTTTTCTCAAAGAGTACTGGAGTTGGTGTTTAGTCTCTTTTTTCTCTGCACAGTCTCAGGCCCCCGGACAGCGATAGGTAGATGCAAGTATAACACAACATTCCAAAACAAATAGCGTATGTATCGCTAATGTGTACTGGCTGAGGTTGTCAGCATGACATGTAGCCAGATTCATAGTGAACACATTAATATCCAGAGTTGTATTAGTTTATGGGTTTATGGAGCTGGTTTAGGGCAGAGAGCCGCTGTGTGTAGAATCAGAGGAAGCTCCCATAAAACCAATGGTGGAAAAAGTACCCAATTGTCATACTTCAGTAAAAGTATAGATACCTTCATAGAAAGTTACTCAAGTAAAAGTGAATGTCACCCAGTAAAATACTACTTGAGTAAAAGTCTAAAAGTATTTGCTTTTAAATATACTTAAGTCTCAAAAGTACATGTAATTGCTAAAATATACTTAAGTATTACATGTAAAAGTATAAATCATTTCAAATTTCTTATATTAAGTAAAGCAGATGGCACCATTTTCTTGTTTATAAAATGTTTGGATAGACAGGGGCACAGTCCAACACTCAGACTTTATTAACAAAAGATGCATTTGTGTTTAGTGAGTCCGCCAGAACATAGGCAGTAGGGATGACCACGTGTTCTCTTGATTAGTGCGTGAATTTCACAATTTTCCTGTTCTGCTAAGCATTCAAAATGTAACGAGTACTTTGGGTTGTCAGGGAAAATGCTATATTTTCTTTAGGAATGTAGTGAAGTAAAAATAAAAGTTGTCAAAAATATAAATAGTAAAGTACAGAAACTACTTATAGCACTTTAAAGTATTTTTACTTAAGTACTTTACACCACTGCATAAAACCCAGTGATATAGTCCATTGTCTTCTGTCTATGGTTGGGACTTCTCCATTACAATCGTGGGATTTTCCATAGGGTGAATGGAGCTCCCTATAGATTTCACCTATATTGAGATGAACATCCTTCCCTCAATGAGCTGTTTCCCTGAACCATCCCATCTACCCTGACTACATCCCAAATGGCTCGCTAGTTCCTTTAGTGTCCTGGTCAAAAGTAGTGCACTAAATAGGGAATAGGGTTCCTTTGGGATGCAGAACCACCCTTATTCTCTTCTCTGTGTTTGACCATGAACCCCTTGAACCGTGAACTTCTTAGACTCTTCGGATCGCCGTTTGAGATCTCTGTGCTACATACTTGTCCCTGCTCAGAGGTGCCCTCTACATATCCCTTACTGAGTCACTCTCTGATAGAGAAATGCAAAGTACCAAGGTCTAAGCCAGAATTAGCAAGTGTTGAAAGGTAAAACAAAGTCTCCGGACAACGTTTACCCTCAACACGCCAGTGCATAAAGGACATCTGAAAATGGGACTGACTGTACAGTTTACAGCTCGTCCTTGACATGGCACAAGGTGAACGGAAATGCTCGATGGGCTTAGTACTTTATCTACAGTGCTGTGAAAAAGTATTTGCCCCCTTCCTGATTTGTTATTTTTTTGCACATTTGTCACACTTAAATGTTTCAGATCATCAAACAAATTTTGATATTACACAAAGATAACCCAAGTAAATACAAAATGCAGTTTTTAAGTGATAATTTTATTTATTAAGGGAAAAAAGCTATCCAAACCTTCATGGCCCTATGTAACAAAGTAATTGCCCCCCCTTGTTAAATCATGAATTTACTGTGGTTAATCACATTATTTGGAAAGCTGAGTTCAATTTCACTAGCCACACCCAGGCCTGATTACTGCCAGACCTGTTGAATCAAGAAATAACTTAAATAGAACCTGTCTGACAAAGTGAAGTAGGCCAAAAGATCTCAAAAAGCATGCCGCGATCCAAAGAAATTCAGGAACAGATGAGAAACAAAGTAATTGACATCCTCCAGTCTGGAAAGGGTTACAATGCCATTTCTAAAGCTTTGGGACTCCAGCAAACCATGGTGAGAGCCATTATCCACAAATTGAGAACATTTTGAACAGTGGTGAACCTTCACAGGAGTGGCCGGCCTACCAAAATTACCCCAAGAGTGCAGCAACGACTCATCCAAGAGGTCACAAAAGAACCCACAACAACATCTAAAGAACTGCAGGCCTCACTTGCCTCAGTTAAGGTCAGTGTTCATGACTCAACCATAAGAAAGAGACTGGGCAAAAAATGGCATCCATGGCAGAGTTCCAAGGTGAAAACCACTGCTGACTAAAAAGAACATAAATGCTCGTCTCACTTTTGGCAAAAAACATCTTGATGATCCCCAAGACTTTTGGGGAAATATTCTGTGGACTGACGAGACAAAAGTTGAACTTTTTGGAAGGCGTGTGTCCCGTTACATCTGGCATAAAAGTAACACAGCATTTCAGAAAAAGAACCTCATACCAACAGTCAAATATGGTGGTGGTAGTGTGATGGTCTGGGACTGCTTTGCTGCTTCAGGACCTGGACGACTTGCTGTGATTGATGGAACCATTAATTCTGCTCTCTACCAAAAAATCCTGAAGGAGAATGTCCGGCCATCAGTTCGTGACCTCAAGCTGAAGCGCACTTGGGTTCTGCAGCAGGACAATGATCCAGAACACACCAGCAAGTCCACCTCTGAATGGCTTAAAAAAACTAAATTAAGGTTTTGGAGTGGCCTAGTCAAAGTCCGGACATGAATCCGATTGAGATGCTGTGGCCTGACCTTAAAAAGGTGGTTCATGCTCGAAATCCGCCCAATGTGGCAGATTCTGCAAAGAAGAGTGGGCCAAAATTCCTCCACAGCGATGTGAAAGACTCATCGCCAGTTATCACAAACGCTTGATTGCAGTTGTTACTGCTGAGGGTAGCACAACCAGTTATTAGGTTTAAGGGGCAATTACTTTTTCACATAGGGCCATGAAGGTTCGGATAGCTTTTTTTCCCTTAATAAATAAAATCATCACTTAAAAACTGCATTTTGTGTTTACTTGGGTTATCTTTGTGTAATATTAAAATTAGTTTGATCTGAAACATTTAAGTGTGACAAATGTGCAAAAAAATAAGAAATCAGGAAGGGGGCAAATACTTTTTCACAGCACTGTACATAAATCAGGACTAAGTCTCCTTCATGACAAGAATATCCAATATCCTCTGGTCAAAAGAAATGATCAGGATCCTGTCATCAATGTCATGAGCTTCTTACATTATAACTGATGCTAATGATGGAACTGGAGTAGTTGTTAGGGATTCTGTCTAGACACTGTTACCATGACAGAGGGTTGTAGATGGCAAGAGGTTGATTACACCCCGAACCGGACGTCGCTAGGTCTATTGTGACGACAACCGCCTTTACGGATCACAACCCAGAGAGCTACACCGTCAACAAACATGGTTTCACTCTGAGCTGAAGGAGCAGGGGCGTTTCCAGGAAGGTTTTAATGGCAGGGCGAAGGGGGGACCAAGAACCAGTCAGGAGTGGCCATAAGAAATCAGCAAAATTATATCACAAATAGCGTTGAAAATTGGCTAAAACTATGATGCATTGTATTGAATAACTGTTTCAAATGTTAATTTGTATATGCTCCTAATCTATTCAAATAAATACATTTGAAAATGAACATAGGGAAAATATTCAAGTTAGATACATGTTCAATGGTAACTCACTGGCATTGAATAATGATCAACCATCAAGGGAGGTGGGTGCCAGCCCTCTGACAACTCCCCTGTGGTGGAGAGGAGGGGAGAGTGTTACACGTTCAAGTGCTGCTTCTTGATGGGCATGTTGTTCACAGACTGTAATTGAATCTGGACCGGCTGAAATGTCAGAGCTTCATCTAATGTAACGGCTTGAATCAATCTCCCCAGCATTTAATTATCTGGGAATATTGAACAGAATTAACAAGGTCATCAATTGAGCCGAACCTCACATGAGTCTGACAGCTGAGAGAACTCTGCATGTAGGCCAATGACACCCTATTCCCTATATAGTGCACTACATAGGGAATGCCATTTGGGACACAGACACAGGCTGTTTCATTATTCCCTACAACTAAGGTCTCAGACTAGCAGGATGGGTTGGAGGTTACTGGTGTCTGGCACACTGTAGAAAAAATAACTCCCCCACACACATTACCTCCGAACAGGTTAGTGGTTCATCAGAAGACTAGTGTGGATATTGGAACATAGCCTGGGATGAGTCTCTATCCTACATGAATTCCATTGTTAGCTATCTGGCTTAAATATGAATGAACTACATATACACTGTAAAGGGAGTTCTGTGAATTTGACATTAACTTAGTGGCATTCATAAATTCATAAAATAAAACTGCAAGGGCACTTTTGTCATAGGAGGGCAAAGGGGCAGGTTCTCAGGCACCCCTAGACTAGGTCCCTATCTGGCACCCCTAGACTAGGTCCCTATCTGGCACCCCTAGACTAGGCCCCTATCTGGCACCCCTAGACTAGGCCCCTATCTGGCACCCCTAGACTAGGCCCCTGTCTGGCAACCATAGACCCCTGTCTGGCACCCCTAGACTAGGCCCCCTATCAGGCACCCCTAGATCCACATTCAGTACCCCTAGACCCCCATCTGGCTGAAGCTTTTTATAGTCCCGTACACCTTCAAACATTCAACCTCCAGCTGTGTACCCTCTCTAGCACTAGGGTCAGCGCACTCTCAAATGTTGTTTTTTGCCATCATTGTAAACCTGTCACACACTATACGATAAATGTATTAAACATAAGAATGAGTCTGAGTTTTGTCACAACCCGGCTCATGGGAAGTGACAAAGAGCTCTTATAGGACCAGGGTACAAATAATAATATAATAATAATCAATAATTCTGCTCTTTGTTTAGTCATCTTACATATAACATCTTATTTGTTCATCAAAAATTGTGAATAACTCACCACAGGTTAATGAGAAGGGTGTGCTTGAAAGGATGCACATAACTATGCAATGTTGGGTTGTATTGGAGAGAGTCTCAGTCTTAAATCCTTTTCCACACACAGTCTGTGCCTGTATTTAGTTTTCATGCCAGTGAGGGCCAAGAATCCACTCTCACATAGGTACGTGGTTGCAAAGGGCATCAGCAACTTAACAGCGCGATTTGCCAAGGCAAGAAACTCTGAGCACAGCCCTATCCAGAAATCTGGCAGTGGCTTCTGATTAAATTCAATTTTCACAGAACCGCTTGTTGCAATTTCGATGAGGCCCTCTTGTTCAGATATCGTTAAGTGTAGTGGAGGCAGGGCATGAAAGAGATAACGAATCCAGTTGTTTGTGTCATCCGTTTCGGGAAAGTACCTGCGTAATTGTGCACCCAGCTTGTGTAGCAAGATGGTGCCGACAGAGATGGTCGCCTCTCTTCAAGTCCTTAGGATACTATGCAATAAATAGTTTTTTATGTATTATTTCTTACAGTGTTAGCCCAGAACATCTTAAGTGTTATTACATACAGTTGGGAAGAACTATTGGATATAAGAGTGACGTCAACTTACCAACATTACGACCAGGAATACGACTTTCCCTAAGCAAATCCTTTGTTCAGACCTCCACCCTGGACATGGGATCTTATCCCAGAGGCCGACCCAAAACAACGTCGTCGCCGCAGGAGAGGCAGACGGAGTGGCCTCCTGGTCAGACTTAGAAGGCGAGCACACCAAATCAAATCAAATCAAATTTTATTTGTCACATACACATGGTTAGCAGATGTTAATGCGAGTGTAGCGAAATGCTTGTGCTTCTAGTTCCGACAATGCAGTAATAACCAACAAGTAATCTAACCTAACAATTCCACAACTACTACCTTATACACACAAGTGTAAAGGGATAAAGAATATGTACATAAAGATATATGAATGAGTGATGGTACAGAACGGCATAGGCAAGATGCAGTAGATGGTATAGAGTACAGTATATACATATGAGATGAGTAATGTAGGGTATGTAAACATAAAGTGGCATAGTTTAAAGTGGCTAGTGATACATGTATTACATAAAGATGGCAAGATGCAGTAGATGATATAGAGTACAGTATATACATATACATATGAGATGAGTAATGTAGGGTATGTAAACATTATATTAAGTGGCATTGTTTAAAGTGGCTAGTGGTACATTTTTACATAATTTCCATCAATTCCCATTATTAAAGTGGCTGGAGTTGAGTCAGTATGTTGGCAGCGGCCGCTAAATGTTAGTGGTGGCTGTTTAACAGTCTGATGGCCTTGAGATAGAAGCTGTTTTTCAGTCTCTCGGTCCCTGCTTTGATGCACCTGTACTGACCTCGCCTTCTGGATGATAGCGGGGTGAACAGGCAGTGGTTGTTGTCCTTGATGATCTTTATGGCCTTCCTGTGACATCGGGTGGTGTAGGTGTCCTGGAGGGCAGGTAGTTTGCCCCCGGTGATGCGTTGTGCAGACCTCACTACCCTCTGGAGAGCCTTACGGTTGTGGGCGGAGCAGTTGCCGTACCAGGCGGTGATACAGCCCGACAGGATGCTCTCGATTGTGCATCTGTAGATGTTTGTGAGTGCTTTTGGTGACAAGCCGAATTTCTTCAGCCTCCTGAGGTTGAAGAGGCGCTGCTGCGCCTTCTTCACAACGCTGTCTGTGTGGGTGGACCAATTCAGTTTGTCCGTGATGTGTACACCAAGGAACTTAAAACTTTCCACCTTCTCCACTACTGACCCGTCGATGTGGATAGTGTGGTGCTCCCTCTGCTGTTTCCTGAAGTCCACAATCATCTCCTTTGTTTTGTTGACGTTGAGTGTGAGGTTATTTTCCTGACACCACACTCCGAGGGCCCTCACCTCCTCCCTGTAGGCCGTCTCGTCGTCGTTGGTAATCAAGCCTACCACTGTAGTGTCATCCGCAAACTTGATGATTGAGTTGGAGGCGTGCATGGCCACGCAGTCGTGGGTGAACAGGGAGTACAGGAGAGGGCTCAGAACGCACCCTTGTGGGGCCCCAGTGTTGAGGATCAGCGGTGTGGAGATGTTGTTACCTACCCTCACCACCTGGGGGCGGCCCGTCAGGAAGTCCAGGACCCAGTTGCACAGGGCGGGGTCGAGACCCAGGGTCTCGAGCTTGATGACGAGTTTGGAGGGTACTATGGTGTTAAATGCTGAGCTGTAGTCGATGAACAGCATTCTCACATAGGTATTCCTCTTGTCCAGATGGGTTAGGGCAGTGTGCAGTGTGGTTGCGATTGCGTCGTCTGTGGACCTATTGGGTCGGTAAGCAAATTGGAGTGGGTCTAGGGTGTCCGGTAGGGTGGAGGTGATATGGTCCTTGACTAGTCTCTCAAAGCACTTCATGATGACGGAAGTGAGTGCTACGGGGCGGTAGTCGTTTAGCTCAGTAACCTTAGCTTTCTTGGGAACAGGAACAATGGTGGCCCTCTTGAAGCATGTGGGAACAGCAGACTGGGATAAGGATTGATTGAATATGTCCGTAAACACACCAGCCAGCTGGTCTGCGCATGCTCTGAGGACGCGGCTGGGAATGCCGTCTGGGCCTGCAGCCTTGCGAGGGTTAACACGTTTAAATGTTTTACTCACCTCGGCTGCAGTGAAGGAGAGCCCGCAGGTTTTGGTAGCGGGCCGTGTCAGTGGCACTGTATTGTCCTCAAAGCGAGCAAAAAAGTTATTTAGCCTGTCTGGGAGCAAGACATCCTGGTCCGCGACGGGGCTGGTTTTCTTTTTGTAATCCATGATTGACTGTAGACCCTGCCACATACCTCTTGTGTCTGAGCTGTTGAATTGCGACTCTATTTTGTCTCTGTACTGGGACTTAGCTTGTTTGATTGCCTTGCGGAGAGAATAGCTACACTGTTTGTATTCGGTCATGTTTCCGGTCACCTTTCCCTGGTTAAAAGCAGTGGTTCGCGCTTTCAGTTTCACGCGAATGCTGCCGTCAATCCACGGTTTCTGGTTTGGGAATGTTTTAATCGTTGCTGTGGGTACGACATCGTCAATGCACTTTCTAATGAACTCGCTCACCGAATCAGCATATTCGTCAATGTTGTTGTTGGACGCAATGCGGAACATATTCCAATCCGCGTGATCGAAGCAGTCTTGAAGCGTGGAATCAGATTGGTCGGACCAGCGTTGAACAGACCTGAGCGAGGGAGCTTGTTGTTTTAGTTTCTGTTTGTAGGCTGGAAGCAACAAAATGGAGTCATGGTCAGCTTTTCCGAAAGGAGGGCGGGGGAGGGCCTTATATGCGTCGCGGAAGTTAGTATAACAATGATCCAAGGTTTTACCAGCCCTGGTAGCACAATCGATATGCTGATAGAATTTAGGGAGTTTTGTTTTCAGATTAGCCTTGTTAAAATCCCCAGCTACGATGAATGCAGCCTCAGGGTGTGTGGTTTCTAGTTTACAAAGAGTCAGATAAAGTTCGTTCAGGGCCATCGATGTGTCTGCTTGGGGGGGAATATATACGGCTGTGATTATAATCGAAGAGAATTCCCTTGGTAGATAATGCGGTCGACATTTGATTGTGAGGAGTTCTAGATCAGGTGAACAGAATGACTTGAGTTCCTGTATGTTGTTATGATCACACCACGTCTCGTTAATCATAAGGCATACACCCCCGCCCCTCTTCTTACCAGAAAGATGTATGTTTCTGTCGGCGCGATGCGTGAAGAAACCAGATTAAATGACCTTAGAGATCCTTTTTATGTCTCTATTTTGGTTGGTCGTGAGATGGGGTGGGCATTCTATGTTTTTGTTCTATGTTGTCTATTTCTATGTGTTTGGCCGGGTGTGGTTCTCAATCAGAGGCAGCTGTCTATCGTTGTTTCTGATTGAGAACCATACTTAGGTAGCCTTTTCCCACCTGTGTTTTGTGGGTAGTTGTTTTCTGTTTTGTGTCTGTACCAGACAGGACTGTTTCGTTTGTTCCGTTTTGATATTTTTTGTTCTAGTGTTCAGTGTTATTAAAAGTCATGAACACGTACCACGCTGCACCTTGGTCCTCTCCTTCTTCCTCAGACGAACGCCGTTACAACAAATATAGGCTCTTAATTTGATCACCCTTTTGCAGGAGAACTTGTGAAATGTGTTGTGTATTTGACATTTAAAAAGTTTGTAATTTCCACTTTGAAATTTCAAACTTGATTTTCCCTTACAAAAAGTGTATCAACCGCTAAAAAAAATCCATTAGTTATAATCCACATAATTATTCAAATTTCCTGTTGCTGCAGGATTATTTTCCTGCTGTAGCAAACTGGCTCAAATTAAGATCCTACATCTGTATCCAGGAAGTTTGCTAATGCCTTTGACTTAATACATGAAAGATGAGATCATAATAAGACATTTAAAGTAACATGGAGTTTTCTTAGGGATAGATCCCTTTAACCTTTTGCTTGATACACAGGGCCGTAATAGCATACCCAAGACAACTCATAAAGGTTTGTTGGGGGTGGGGAAAAGGCTGTTCTGTAGCCTGGCCACATCTAATCTTGCAGAACCAGATGTGTGCAACTTCGACCACCTACTATAAGCTTTAGCTGTACAGTCTAGCATGCGAGATTAGGTTCCATCTATCCGCTAAAGCCTACATGTATGGCATGACAATGCTGATGTTGAAATTAGTTGGATGAAGTACATACTGAATCATGGTCCCTTGGAGGGTGTGTGCGTGAGACCAGAGCTGACAATGACGGAATACACACATGAGAATGGGATTTAATTATGCACCATTTTCAGTCTTCTCTCTCCTCCATCACTCTATCACACTTTCCTTTTTTAATCAACACTCCATCTTGTGAATCCCAGGACAGACTGATCACACTGCCTCCTAATGTGAAGATGAAAATGTCCTTCTCATGTAATATTGACTGTAGCCACCATCTGTTCATCGGGTAATAGGCTCAGCTGGGAGACAGAGATCACAGTTGGAAACTGCAAATTATGAAAAATGCCGTCTGTAAATGACACGAAGGGAGCACACATGAATAGGGCCGGGCCCTTCTTCTCACCACTGTAGTTTTTCCTGGTCATTTACAGGTTAGGACACATCTGGCCCTACACATGACCTATCAGATTACATTATTCTTAATAAGTAGTTGATGTAAACATCTGTTTGATTTATTATTTATTTGCATTAGTGCCTGTTTGTATGAACGTTGATAAACTGCTACTCTACAATCTTAATTTCCCTTTAGATAAGGGGAATGAGTTGATAGGGCAGTGAGCAAGATAATCTGCTGGCTACTGTATGCCTTAAAGGGATACTTCATGATACCCATAGACTTCCAGTCATTGCGCTAGTTAACAATTGCGTTAGCTAGCAACACTAGTTGGCAATTGCGCTAACGCTAGTCAAAGCATCAGTGCTTTGACTTAACCAACCAATGATGTATATAAACTCTTGATTGCTGATGCTATGTATTGGCCAGCGAAAGGCTTTGAAGCCACCAGTCAGCCATATTGGCTCTCCTCAGAAGAAGATGTCCTCCATAGGAATTAATGGAATTCTGCAGTATATTCATTAAATGACTGTATAAAAGTATTTTTTTGTTGTAGTGGGGACAGTAACAGAACTTTCAAAAATAATATTTTTAGGATAAAAAATATATATATATTGTTTGATTTCTTATTTTTATGTTTAGCTCACATCATATCATTTAAAATTATGCATTAAGAGGTCTGCTTTGAAAGGCTGGTAATGGCTCACATCAACACCATTATCCCAGAAACCCTAGACCCACTCCAATTTGCATACCGACCAAACAGATCCACAGATGATGTAATCTCTATTGCACTCCACACTGCCCTTTCCCACCTGGACAAAAGGAACACCTACGTGAGAATGTTATTCAATGACTACAGCTCATTGTTCAACACCATAGTACCCTCAAAGCTCATCACTAAGCTAAGGATCCTGGGACTAAACACCTCCCTCTGCAACTGGATCCTGGACTTCCTGACAGGCCGCCCCCAAGTGGTGAGGGTAGGTAGTAACACATCTGCCACGCTGATCCTCAACACTGGAGCCCCTCAGGGGTGAGTGCTCAGTCCCCTTCTGTACTCCCTGTTCACCCACGACTGCATGGCCAGGCACGACTCCAACACCATCATTAAGTTTGCAGACGACACAACAGTGGTAGGCCTGATCACCGACAATGACGAGACAGCCTATAGGGAGGAGGTCAGAGATCTGACCAGGTGGTGCCAGGACAACAACCTATCCCTCAACGTGACCAAGACAAACGAGATGATTGTGGACTACAGGAAAATGAGGACTGAGCACGCCCCCATTCTCATCGACGGGGCTGTAGTGGAGCAAGTTGAGAGCTTCAAGTTCCTTGGTGTCCACATCAGCAACAAACTAGAATGGTCCAAACACACCAAGACAGTCGTGAAGAGGACACGACAAAGCCTATTCCCCCTCCAGGAAACTAAAAAGATTTGGCATGGGTCCTGAGATCCTCAAAAGGTTCTACAGCTGCAACATCGAGAGCATTCTGACTGGTTGCGTCACTGCCTGGTACGGCAACTGCTTGGCCTCCGACCGCAAGGCACTACACTGGGGCTAAGCTGCCTGCCATCCAGGACCTCTACAACAGGTGGTGTCAGAGGAAGGCACTAAAAATTGTCAAAGACCCCAGCCCCCCCAGTCATAGACTGTTCTCTCTACTACCGCATGGCAAGCGGTACCGGAGCGCCAAGTCTAGGACCAAAAGGCTTCTCAACAGCTTTTATCCCCAAGCCATAAGACTCCTGAACAGGTAATTAAATGGCTACCTGGACTATTTGCATTGCTCCCCCACCCCTCTTTTACGCTGCTGCTACTCTCTGTTTATCATATATGCATAGTCACTTTAACCATACCTTCATGTACATACTACCTCAATTAGCCCGACTAATCGGTGCCCCCGCACATTGGTTACCCGGACTATCTGCATTGTGTCCCGCCACGCACCACCCGCCAACCACTCTTTTACGCTACTTCTACTCTCTGTTTATCATATATGCATAGTCACTTTAACCATACCTACAGTACATGTACATACTACCTCAATTAGCCCGACTAACCGGTGCCTGTATATAGCCTCGCTACTGTTATAGCCTCGCTACTGTTATAGCCTTGCTACTGTTTATAGCCTCACTACTGTATATAGCCTCGCTACTGTTATTTTTTGCTGTCTTTTTACTGTTGTTTTTTATTTCTTTACTTATCTTTTGTTCACCTAATACCTATTTTTTTACTTAACAATTGCACTGTTGGGTCTACTGTAAGGTCTACACATGTTGTATTCGGGACACGTGACAAATTAACTTTTATTTGATTTGTAATAGAATTAACCAGGCAAAAACAAATGGAGATATGAATAAATGCATTTCTATAGCTTCCATAGCTTCAATAGCTTTCATAGCTTATATAGCTTCCATAGCTTCTATAGTTTGTATAGCCTCCATAACCTCCATAGCTTATATAGCTTCCATAGCTTATATAGTTTATATAGCTTCTATAGCTTCCATAGCTTATATAGTTTATATAGCTTCTATAGCTTATATAGTTTATATAGCTTCCATAGCTTATATAGTTTATATAGCTTCTATAGCTTCCATGGCTTCCATAGCGTCCATAGTTAGCTTCCATAGCTTCTATAGTTTATATAGCTTCTATAGTTTCCAGCTTCCATAGCTTCCATAGTTTATATTGCTTCCATAACTTCCATAGTTTATATAGCTGCTATAGCTTATATAGCTTCTGTAGTTTATATAGTTTATATAGCTTCTATAGTTTATATAGCTTCTATAGTTTATATAGCTTCCATAGTTTATATAGCTTCCATAGTTTATATTGCTTCTATAGTTTATATAGCTTCTATAGTTTATATAGCTTCCATAGTTTATATTGCTTCCATAGTTTATATTGCTTCCATAGTTTATATTGCTTCTATAACTTCCATAGTTTATATAGCTTCTGTAGCTTCTATAGTTTATATAGCTTCTATAGCTTCTGTAGTTTATATAGCTTCTGTAGTTTATGTAGCTTCTATAGTTTATATAGCTTCTATAGTTTATATTATTCATAAAGCTTCTATAGTTTATAAAGCTTCTGTAGTTTCTATAGCTTCTATAGCTTATGTAGTTTATATAGCTTCTGTAGTTTATATAGCTTCTGTAGTTTATATAGCTTCTGTAGTTTATATAGCTTCTATAGTTTATATAGCTTCTATAGTTTATATAGCTTCTATAGTTTATATAGTTTATATAGCTTCTATAGTTTATATAGCTTCTGTAGTTTATATAGCTTCTATAGCTTATATAGTTTCTATAGCTTCTGTAGTTTATATAGCTTCTATAGTTTATATAGCTTCTGTAGTTTATATAGTTTATATAGCTTCTATAGTTTATATAGTTTATATAGCTTCTATAGTTTATATAGTTTATATAGTTTATATAGCTTCTATAGTTTATATAGCTTATATAGTTTATATAGCTTCTATAGTTTATATAGCTTCTATAGCTTCTATAGTTTATATAGCTTCTGTAGCTTCTATAGTTTATATAGCTTCTATAGCTTCTGTAGTTTATATAGCTTCTATAGTTTATATAGCTTCTATAGTTTATATAGCTTCCATAGTTTATATAGCTTCTATAGTTTATATAGCTTCCATAGTTTATATTGCTTCTATAACTTCCATAGTTTATATAGCTTCTGTAGCTTCTATAGTTTATATAGCTTCTGTAGCTTCTATAGTTTATATAGCTTCTGTAGTTTATGTAGCTTCTATAGTTTATATAGCTTCTATAGTTTATAGCTTCTATAGCTTCTGTAGTTTATATAGCTTCTATAGCTTATGTAGTTTATATAGCTTCTGTAGTTTATGTAGCTTCTGTAGTTTATATAGCTTCTGTAGTTTATGTAGCTTCTATAGTTTATATAGCTTCTATAGTTTATATAGCTTCTATAGTTTATATTATTCATAAAGCTTCTATAGTTTATATAGCTTCTGTAGTTTATATAGCTTCTATAGCTTCTATAGTTTATATAGCTTCTATAGCTTATGTAGTTTATATAGCTTCTGTAGTTTATATAGTTTATATAGCTTCTATAGTTTATATAGTTTATATAGCTTCTATAGTTTATATAGTTTATATAGCTTCTATAGCTTATGTAGTTTATATAGCTTCTGTAGTTTATATAGTTTATATAGCTTCTATAGCTTCTGTAGTTTATATAGCTTCTATAGTTTATATAGCTTCTATAGTTTATATAGCTTCTATATTTTATGTAGCTTCCAAAATATCTTTCACACCGGTGAGGGAGTGCCAAGATGGAGGTGCGATGGCTTCAAAGCAGCGCCCCCTGTAAGTCATCTAGTGTATAGGTAAATTATTAATTTGACTTCTCCCTGTCATCGCTTGTGGCTCAAAACCTTTGTGCTGATTGATCTGGAGCATTGCATTGCTATTAGAAGCCAAAAAAGTTAACGTCACCATTTCTCAAATCGGGCTTCGATCACAACAAGCTGGTGACGTATAGCTCAACACTCATGGCCTAGTTCCATCTCGTATGAGAGGTCACAAAGCAGTAAACACCATTGTCCTTAGACAATGGGGTCCTCCAGTGTTTACTTGGGTTTAAAATGGTTGCTTGGCTTCGATGATTGACTTCATGAATCTTTCACAATACACACCACACTAAAACAAACACTAGAAGCTAGAGGCTTGTGGTTCAGGGGCATCCACCAATGAGGAGCCTCTCCTCTCAAGAGGACACAGTTGACATTGGCGAGAACCGTCCTTGAAGCTGAACCATTGTGTGTGTGTGTGTGTGTGTGTGTGTGTGTGTGTGTGTGTGTGTGTGTGTGTGTGTGTGTGTGTGTGTGTGTGTGTGTGTGTGTGTGTGTGTGTGTGTGTGTGTGTGTGTGTGTGTGTGTGTGTGTAACGTATTGTTTGTTTCTTCTTGTCAAATTGCACTGCTGAGTGTTTGCATGATTATCATGCCCCCTTGGATTCTGGGTGATCAGAGCTGCCTGCCAGGGAGGTAGTGACTGCTGGCTCCAATCAGCATGGTACTCTACTGATAACACTGTTATAAAGAGGAATTCATGAAAACCAGTGGCCTGAAAATATTGGGTGCGCTGGATTAATTAACCTGACTAAATCTAGCATCAAAGACTTTCAAATGAATCCTTCACACTCCTGAAGGCTTGTTTGTGGAGGCCTGTTTGTGGAGGCCTGTTTGTGGAGGCCTGTTTGTGGAGGCCTGTTTGTGGAAGCCTGTTTATGGAGGCTTGTTTGTGGAAGCCTGTTTGTGGAGGCCTGTTTGTGGAAGCCTGTTTGTGGAAGCCTGTTTGTGGAAGCCTGTTTGTGGAGGCTTGTTTGTGGAAGCCTGTTTGTGGAGGCCTGTTTGTGGAAGCCTGTTTGTGGAGGCCTGTTTGTGGAGGCCTGTTTGTGGAGGCCTGTTTGTGGAAGCCTGTTTGTGGAGGCCTGTTTGTGGAGGCCTATTTGTGGAGGCCTGTTTGTGGAGGCCTGTTTGTGGAGGCCTGTTTGTGGAGGCCTGTTTGTGGAGGCCTGTTTGTGGAGGCCTGTTTGTGGAGGCCTGTTTGTGGAGGCCTGTTTGTGGAGGCCTGTTTGTGGAAGCCTGTTTGTGGAGGCCTGTTTGTGGAGGCCTGTTTGTGGAGGCCTGTTTGTGGAAGCCTGTTTGTGGAAGCCTGTTTGTGGAGGCCTATTTAATCACTATCGCCTACATAATCATTGCTTTATTGCATAGTAATAAGTGATAATACATCTCTCTGCCTCCCCATCTGTCCCGGACACAGTAGAATCGTCTCCTGTGGTGTGTATGTTAAGACAGTAAAGTACAGGTGGATTTAATGATTCCCTTTAGGACAACATCAAACCTATTACATTAGCGGGACTGCTTTACCAACGATGCCGTTTGGTCCTCTCAGTATTGCTTTAGACTGAGCCTTGGGTGGACATGGTTGGGTTCAACCCAATGATTCTGGTTTGGGAATAGGAATTACTTTGACTTTGGCTTTATTACTGCTGACCTTGAGTTAAGTGGTATTTAAAAGCCAATGCCGCCGGTGCTGCTGGGTAAGTTAGCATAACTGACTTGACATTTCGCCTGACCCTGTTACAATTCACTGCTGCCAGACACACTCCACGACTTAGACATCCAGGTGATAACGGCCGTGAGGAATCACACACACTCTTCATACACACACACACACACACACACACACACACACACACACACACACACACACACACACACACACACACACACACACACACACACACACACACACACACACACACACTGTGCACATGCACACACACCCTCCAACCTATACATTTCATAGGGTGGACTTTAGCTTTCTTATTTAACTGAATTTTCACTGATCTTTGAATGCTTTTACCAACGCTTAACCTGAATTGATTGCTTTTTGACCTTAATGGATTGCATGTGTGTGCTGTGACTTGAAGATTTGCTTAACTGAGGGAGTTTAATCAACCTGAGTCACGTGACGTGACGTGAACAGGCAAAAGCCGTGAGGGAGGGAGCGACCTTCTCAAATAGAACAGTAATCTGCGCGGCTCGGTCATGTTGTCAACAAGGTGTCATGATACGTCGTTCAGAAACATACAACATAGATGTTCCATAGAATATACAGTACCAGTCAAAAGTTTTTACACACCTACTCATTCAAGGGTTTTTCTTTATTTATACTATTTTCTACATTGTAGAATAATAGTGAAGACATCAAAACTATGAAATAACATATATGGAATCATGTAGTAAGCAAAAAAGTGTTAAACAAATCAAAATCTATTTTAGATTATAGATTCTTCAAAGTAGCCACCCTTTGCCTTGATGACAGCTTTGCACACTCTTGGCATTCTCTCAACCAGCTTCACCTGGAATGCTTTTCCAACAATCTTGAAGGAGTTCCCATATATGCTGAGCACTTGTTGCCTGCTTTTCCTTCACTCTGTGGTACAATTCATCCCAAACCATCTCAATTGGGTTGAGGTCGAGTGATTGTGGAGGCCAAGTCATCGGATGCAGCTCTCCATCCCTCTCCGTCTTGGTCAAATAGCCCTTACACAGCCTGGAGGTGTGTTGGGTCATTGTCTTGTTGAAAAACAAATGAAAGTCCCACTAAGCACAAACCAGATGGGATGGCGTATCGCTACAGAATGCTGTGGTAGCCATGCTGGTTAAGTGTGCCTTGAATTCTAAACAAATCACAACCGTGTCAACAGCAAAGCACCCCCACACCATCACACCTCCTCCTCCATGCTTCACGGTGGGAACCACACATGTGGAGATCAACCATTCATCTACTCTGCGTCTCACAAAGACACGGCGATTGGACCCAAAAATCTCAAATTTAGACTTGGACCAAAGAACAGATTTCCACTGGTCTAATGTCCATTGCTCGTGTTTCTTGGCCCAAGCAAGTCTCTTCTTCTTATTGGTGTCCTTTAGTAGTGGTTTCTTTGCAGCAATTCGACCATAAAAGCCTGATTTTACGCAGTCTCCTCTGAACAGTTGATGTTGAGATGTGTCTGTTACTTGAACTCTGTGAAGCACTAATTTGGGCTGCAATCTGGCCTATTTATTGCCTTACCTCCCTAATCTTACTACATCTGCACACACTGTATATAGATTTTTTCTATTGTGTTATTGACTGTACGTTTGTTTATCCCATGTGTAACTCTGTGTTGTTTGTGTCACACTGCTTTGCTTTATCTTGGCCAGGGCGCAGTTGTAAATGAGAACTTGTTCTCAACTGGCCTACCTGGTTAAATAAAGGTGAAATAAAATCAATTAAAAATCTGAGGTGCAGTTAACTCTAATGAACATATCCTCTGCAGCAGAGGTAACTCTGGTTCTTCCTTTCCTGTTGTGGTCCTCATGAGAGCCAGTTTCATCATAGCGCTTGATGGTTTTTGCGACTGCACTTGAAGAAACTTTAAAACTTCTTGAAATTTTCCGTATTGACTGACCTTTTTGTCTTGCTTATTTGAGCTGTTCTTGCCATAATATGGACTTGGTCTTTTACCAAATAGGGCTATGCTTTGTATACCACCCCTACCTTGTCACAACACAACTGATTGGCTCAAATGCATTAAGAAATTCAGAAATTCAGAAATTCAACAAATAAACTTTTAAAGAGGCACACCTGTTAATTGACATGCATTCCAGGTGACTACCTCATGAACCTGGTTGAGAGAATGCCAAGAGTGTGCAAAACTGTCATCAAGGCAAAGGGTGGCTAATTTGAAGAATCTCAAATAAAAAATATATTTAGATTTGTTTAACACTTTTTTGGTTACTACAGGATTCCATATGTGTTATTTCTTAGTTTTGATGTCTTCACTATTATTCTACAATGTACAAAATAGTATAAATAAAGAAAATCCCTTGAATGAGTAGGTGTGTACAGATTTTTGACTGGTACTGTATGTATGAATTTTCAAACTAGTTTTCATTTGAATGCAGATAAAGTGTTTATCAAAAGCAATCCCGTTTGCATGTGAAAACACAGAATCCTACTCATTATTCCACGTGCTTAACCTACTTCATTTTTGTTTTGAGCCGACTTTGCCTTCAGCCAAATCTCATGGTCTGGAGGTAGCCCGGTTCCACAATGATAGAACCCCCTCCCTTAAATAAACTGTTTTAACCACCCTCTTCCTGTAATTGGAGAGTTCCCTAAACTACTGTCTCGCTCTAATTGCAGTTCAGACCCTCTGCCTCTTTATAACCTGTGGTCGAGGTCGAGCACCTCTGTTAGGGCAGAGCGGGGATCAGAAGCGGGTCTGTGGCTCTGGAGTCCAAGAAACAAGCTGTCGGTCCAAACTGCAAAGGTCTGAGCTGCAGAGCTCTAATTGGAACTAGCTCGTAGTGGCATCCGTCCTAAACATAGTTCCCCATAAGTTCAGGTTTTCGGCTATCGTCTGCTATCGTCCCCCCTCCCTCGTTAGGTATTTGTAATGATCCTCAGTGACAATATGATATGTGACCTACCTAATTGTGACTGTTCATGATTTGAAGGCCTAGGTATTTATTGTCTTGAGTATTGTGCAAGCAACGATCCGGATATGTATTGATTGACTGTTATTTATACTGAAAAAGCGGAAAGATCAATTGTAATAAAATGTTATATTTTTGATGAAGCGTTGTCTGGTCCATTACATTGATCATGATCCAACTCAAAGGTGGCCTGTCACAAACGTGTGTCTTATGGACTAGTTGAGTTGTTCCCCCTCATTGAACAGGAACTGGCGTAGTCTGGTAGTTGTGCCATTTAAAGTAACCCTAATATGCAAGTGTTACTTGCGCACTCACACCGTCAAACCCCCTCACACCTTCAAGCCCCATCAAAAAAAGACCTGCATGACAAAGCAAAGCCCTATTTGCATGGGACTTCTATTACTATAGAACGTCGGTTATGTAATTATTACCCCATCGTGTCTTTTTTTCCAGAGTAAAAAATAAATACCAAACTGCCCCCTGTAATTATTTTTTATTGACCGTTATGACGGAAGCCTGGCGACTGTTCTCGGCGTGAAGATAGTTCAACTTGTCTATGGATAGCCTGATATTGGCTTTCAGTTCAGAGAAAGTCTAAATAAGAACCATGAACTGTATGCAGACATTAAACTGGCATATTTGGCGAGTTATCAATTACTGCACAGGATAAGTATTATCAGAGGACCTTAGAGTTTGTCAAAAACAAAATGATTCTGGCTGGAATTATTACTTCCACCATGTGAAAATAATTGACATGGCAGATTCGAACGGGACTAAAATTACGAATGTGGTGTTTTGTGCTCGTGCACATAATTACATTACCGACTTCCCCCAGTTAAACTAATCTTGTCCGAATAGGGTTTTAGAGAGTGGATAGGATTTCTCCTAAAATTGCTCCATTATTGAAAGATCCCCAGTTAGTAAATAGTCCATAGACCACTGTGGAGGTGTCATAATACCCATAAAACCTAGCAGTCAGACAGGGAAATGGCTCCAATTGTTTTTCCACTATTCTTTTTCCCATATGGGATTTCAGAAACATTTCAAATAAGGGCTGTGTTTCGTGTAGGCTTACCCTGACGTGACGTTGTGATAACAATGTAAATCACTCTCGGACAGGTGACTTTTAGCAGTATATTCGTCTCTATTTACTCAAAAAATGAGTCAAAAAATGCTATTTAGCGTCAAAGTAGACATCATGCAAGACTACTGATCCCTGCAAGCTCCTGCAAGTCATCTCTAGCTGGTACCTTTGCTAACAGGTATATTTAAAGAAGTGTAGCCAATTTATGAATTACTACATTTAAATAACATTAGAAAGTTAATCCAGAGATGTATACCTTTGCCTTGATTCGGCAGTCTAGTTCAGGTCATCATGGCATTTGTAGTTCTTTATGATAGCCACATTAGCAGCTAATTAGCATTTTATTTGTTGGGGATAAATACAGCCGAATATATTGATAAAAGTCACCTTGTCCGAGAGAGATTTACACAGTTATCAAAATGTCACCCCAGGGTAAGCCTACACAAAACGCAGCCCTTATTTTAAGTGTTTCTAAATGAATGGTGGAAAAACAATTGGAACCATTTCCCTGTTTGACTGCTAGGTTTTATGGGTATTATGACTCATACCGTGGTACTTTATTGAGGACAGGGTGTGAGTCTCTGTCTCTCTCTGCAGTGTGGAGGAGCAGAGTGGAGCAAAACAATGGCAGCTGGTCCAGGGGAGAGAGGGAGAGAGAAACCGTGTTGTGTAGCTGACAGATGCCACTGTCTGACATCTATTACCAAAATCTGAGGCCACTGCTTCAGCTACAGGAGGCAGGTACACTGACACTGACACACGCACACACGCACCACAGAGGGGCTCTCTCTGTATCCTGATAAGATATGTATCAGAAGAGTCTCTCACTCATTCACCTTGTTCTGTTATATAACCACTTCAAATCAGCTTAGATATGGTTTTAAAGGGCTAGTCCCCTAAATGACAAAATTACAGATTTTATAAACTACCCTGAAAGGCGTCATTGCAGTACACAGTCACAAATCAACTGCCAAGGTGCTATACAACTGGATTTGAAGTTAATTTGAGAACAATCCCTTTATGGTTTCTCTGTGTAGGATCTATTCTGAAATACATAAAATAATATTACAAACTTCAAGGGTCTAATCTCCTAATCAGACAGTATGGCCAGCTGACTATTGGTCTGTAGCTAATATGCACACACTATGGCTATTGAAAAAGCTCAAAATAAATCTTGTTTTGTGCTTTTGGGGCACAATACACTCCTTTATTTTCCAGTCATGACGATCTAAGGTCATTTACTGTGGCAGAGCAGGGGAATTATCGTTAATGGAGCATGAGTCCATGGCTGCCTGAGAGCCAGTGATTAATGGAACACACAAACAAACACTCTCACATGTGCAAACACATCCACACACACATACCCACATGAAAAATACTACAGTTTACTATAGAATAATATAGTACTTAATATAGAATTCTATAGTAAAATGTAGTATACTGTAGAATACTGTACTACACAC
The DNA here is from genome assembly GCF_016432855.1 of Salvelinus namaycush. Taxonomy (NCBI): domain Eukaryota; kingdom Metazoa; phylum Chordata; class Actinopteri; order Salmoniformes; family Salmonidae; genus Salvelinus; species Salvelinus namaycush. The sequence goes on along the minus strand of NC_052346.1, from coordinate 18,723,852 downwards.
AGTAGTATATCTTGATCATGTATAGTACTTACTATAGAATGTTGTAGTATACTGTAGAATACTATAGTAAACACTACATTATTATCCACTAAAAAACACTAGTAAATACTACAGTAATGTCATCAAAAACACAACTTTTTTTTAAACTATAGTAAATACTACAGTATTTAATTTGCATATACTCTGCCCATTCCCCACCCCCATATCCCAATTTGTGCCAGTCATAAGTGAGAAACCTACATGCCAAGTATAGACCAAATATTGTGTTCCCTACAGTCAGAGCGTTTGCTTTTTTCTATAAACTATCTGTTCAGACAACAGTCCTACCTACCTACCTACAGGTTATGGAAAATTAGCTCTTTTAGTATTAGCTCTCTTCAGTTGATTTCCCAAAGGAGAAAGCCCCCACTTTCAACTAAAATACATTAGTGAATACTATAGTAATGTCTGCAAAAACACTTTAGTAAATACTATAGTATTTATACCATAGTTTACTGTAGTATTTTTTTCATGTGGGTACACATGCACACAAACATGTTTATGTGCAAACACATGCACGTACGCACACACATGCACACACACACACAAACATGTTTATGTGCACACACATGCACGTACGCACACACACACACAAACATGTTTATGTGCACACACACATGTATCCCCCCCCCCCCCCACACACACACACACAAACATGTTTATGTGCACACACACATGTATCCCCTCCCCCCCCCCCACACACACACACACAAACATGTTTATGTGCACACACACATGTATCCCCCCCCCCCCCCACACACACAGACACTGGTCCAGCAGTATACTCAAGCATATAAATAAATCCAACCCCATTTGCAAAACATGAAATTGAGGAATTGCCTTATTATGTTGCCTCTGGCACAGAAGGGAGGTTTTACCCTTGAGCCCCCTTCAGAAGGGTGTTAGGGGTGTTGGCATCCAGCCTAGGGAGAGCTAGCTCGGTTGTATGTGCTCTTGGCAGCGGTGTGTAACCAGAGCTTATTATCCCTGGGAGAGGAACAGCAAAGCTACCAGGGTGTGGTCCTCAGCGCGTACATGTACACAACAACACAGGAGGGAGGAGATCCTCCATGTCTAAAACCAGAGTGGATATCTGACAGATTATACCTGATGTGCTTCAATACAGTAGGCCTACTGGTGTCCAGTTTGATGACATTTAAATGGAACGGTTTATTCAGTGCTAAAGTTATGGAGGATATGTAATTTAAATGGCATAGGCTAATGGTGGTCAATAGGCTAGTGGTGGTCAATAGGCTAGTGGTGGTCCATAGGCTAGTGGTGGTCAATAGGCTAGTGGTGGTCAATAGGCTAGTGGTGGTCAATAGGCTAGTGGTGGTCCATAGGCGGTCAATAGGCTAGTGGTGGTCCATAGGCGGTCAATAGGCTAGTGGTGGTCCATAGGCGGTCAATAGGCTAGTGGTGGTCAATAGGCTAGTGGTGGTCCATAGGCGGTCAATAGGCTAGTGGTGGTCCATAGGCGGTCAATAGGCTAGTGGTGGTCCATAGGCGGTCAATAGGCTAGTGGTGGTCCATAGGCTAGTGGTGGTCAATAGGCTAGTGGTGGTCAATAGGCTAGTGGTGGTCCATAGGCTAGTGGTGGTCAATAGGCTAGTGGTGGTCAATAGGCTAGTGGTGGTCAATAGGCTAGTGGTGGTCCATAGGCTAGTGGTGGTCAATAGGCTAGTGGTGGACAATAGGCTAGTGGCGGTCAATATGCTAGTGGTGGTCAATAGGCTAGTGGTGGTCAATAGGCTAGTGGTGGTCAATAGGCTAGTGGTGGTCAATAGGCTAGTGGTGGTCAATAGGCTAGTGGTGGTCCATAGGCTAGTGGTGGTCAATAGGCTAGTGGTGGTCAATAGGCTAGTGGTGGTCAATAGGCTAGTGGTGGTCCATAGGCGGTCAATAGGCTAGTGGTGGTCAATAGGCTAGTGGTGGTCAATAGGCTAGTGGTGGTCAATAGGCTAGTGGTGGTCAATAGGCTAGTGGTGGTCAATAGGCTAGTGGTGGTCCATAGGCTAGTGGCGGTCAATAGGCTAGTGGTGGTCAATAGGCTAGTGGTGGTCCATAGGCTAGTGGCGGTCAATAGGCTAGTGGTGGTCTATAGGCTAGTGGTGGTCCATAGAAAGTGTTATCATTGTTTTGTCTAACCTCTAGATTTAACCTTCCCCTCTCTCTCTCTTATTGGCACCCGACTGTTTCTCGAAGCCATAGGGTGGCTGCCCAGCAGTCATGATATAAACATATGCGTCCTATAGTGGGAATACTGGATAGTGTTTGTCTAGGTAAAACATTACATTGTCCTTTTGACACCCACTTGCAAGTACAGTTACATTCATACATAGAGGATTATGGCTACTGGCAGCGTATACAGAGGGTCCTGTGTAACATTGAATAACATAGAGCTTTGTGTGCAGTGCTTTACACTGACTTCACACTGCACAACAACTAGTGACCTATTAGTAAAGCAGCACAATCCCATTGAACATTTCAGCAAAATTTGATTAAATTATTATTACTTTTTAATAAATTTTTGTATGGGTCACATCCCAGCTAGCACATAACGTTCTGAGAACCATATGTTTCTTAGAGCATGGTGAGTGCGAAGTTGTCCTATGGTTATTCCCACAACTTTCTGGGATTGTGCAGAATAGTTGCTTGGCTTTGGAACATCCTCGGCACATTTAAGGAAGTTGACAGAAAAAAGTTGTTTTCTTGGCATATCATTACAGAAGGTTTCCTAAAAGTTCTAACATGGTTATAATTTTGGTAATGTTCTAGGAATGGTTTCCAATTGGTTTGACATTGGGAATGTTCTAGGAATGGTTTCCAATTGGTTTGACATTGGGAATGTTCTAGGAATGGTTTCCAATTGGTTTGACATTGGGAATGTTCTAGGAATGGTTTCCAATTGGTTTGACATTGGGAATGTTCTAGGAATGGTTTCCAATTGGTTTGACATTGGGAATGTTCTAGGAATGGTTTCCAATTGGTTTGACATTGGGAATGTTCTCAAATAGTTCAGAGAAGGTTAAGAAACAATGGTCTTCTGTAGGAATTCAGTACCTCAGCGTAACGTCCTACAAGTTTATTCATGGTTCTACTTAAAGTCATCTTCTCAAATTGTTCCCGAGAACATTAAGAAACAACAATTTCTGTGGGAATTTCAGTATAATGTTTCCTACAGGTTTCCTCATGGTTCTATATAAAGTAATGTTGTTAGAATGTTCATAGAACGTTAAGAAACAACGTTCTTCTGTGGGAATTTCTGAAAACTTTAATAGGGTTCAAAGAATGTTCTAAGAATGATTTTTAAAAACATATACATTCTGATCTCAGCAACAACAAAACTCTCTCTATCCTCTATCTCGTTAGGTGTGTTAAGGTGTGCCGGCCGCACTCAGTAATTATCCTCACCTGATCTTAATGAGTGCTTATTTCCTTTGGAATGGGGTCTGTTTGAATAGACTAAAATGAACAGCTTTGTATGAGTTAAATAAATAAACAGCATGCAAGTGCCATCCTGGTGGCACACTGGACTAATTCCATGGATAGAGAACAGAAGATCATAGGTTTCAAACTCACTGATGCTCCGTCACAATAAAAAAATAGATGTGTTTGCATGATTAATGACTAAGCAAATGATTTCCATGTGTCCTATCTGTGCTTGTAGTTCAAAACAGTTAACCTATGATAGCCGTTTTATTAAAAGTCTTAGTCAAACATTCAGTGAACATTAGAAGGAAGTTATTCAAAAACCTCCAAATAACAATTTTATTAAAATGATTCACAACATTTAGAGAACAACGCTAATAAAACCTCCCAGGAAAACTTTTAGGGAACCATAATAAAACATTTTCAAAACCTTCCAGCAAACTAAAATTGAATGTTCTTGGAACAGGAAAAGGAACAGCCTGGTCTCAAAGCAAAACATATATTATTTGACTAAAATCCGTAGCACCATGAAATTGGCCTAAGTAAATCTGGAACACTCAAATGAGTATGATATGTTACGTTTGGTATGACAGTAGGTTACTTAAGGCAAAAAGGAAAGGAGCATGGTTAACGCAAACATCTAGCAACTCAAAGGTTGTGTGTTTGCTTCTCATCACGGACAAGTTTAACATTTTAGCAACCACTTATTACTTTTTAGCTACTTTGCAACTACTTAGCATGTTATCTAACCCTTCCCCTAATCTTAGCGCTTTAACCTAACTCCTAACCCTTACCAGCTGGCTGGAGTGTTTAAGGACATATTCAATCTCTCCCTATACCAGTCTGTTGTCCTGACTTGCGTCAAGATGTCCACCATTGTTCCCGTAACCAAGAAAGTGAAGGTAACTGAACTAAATGAATGTCGCCCCACGGCACTCACTTCTGTCATCATGACGTGCTTTGAGAGGCTAGTTAAGGATCATATCACCTCCACCTTACCCAACACCCTTGACCCACTACAATTTGCATACCGTCCCAATAGATCCACGGATGACGCAATCGCACTGCACACTGCCCTATCCCATCTCGACAAGAGGAATACCTATGTAAAAATGCTGTTCATCGAATACAGCTGCAGCCTTTAACACCATATTGCACTCCAAGCTCATCACTAAGCTTGGTGACCTCTGTCTGAATCCCGCTTTGTGAAACTAGGTCCTGGACTTCCTGACGGGGCGGCCCCAGGTGGTGAAGGTAGGCAACAACACCTCCGCTACGCTGATCATCAACACGGGGGCCCACAAGGGTGCGTGCTCAGCCCCCTCCTGTACTCCCTGTTCACCCATGACTGCATGGCCACGCACGTCTCCAACTCAATCATCAAGTTTGCAGAAAACACAACAGTCGTAGGCCTGATTACCAACAACAACGAGACAGCCTACAGGGAGGAGGTGAGGGCCCTGGTGGAGTGTTGCCAGGAAAATAACCTCCCCCTCAACATCAACAAAACAAAGGAGCTGATCGTGAACTTCAGGAGACAGCAGAGGGAGCACGCCCCCATCCACATTGACAGGGCCGCAGTGGAGAGGGTGAAAAGCTTAAAGTTCCTTGGGGGTGTACATCACTGACAACCTGAAATGGTCCATCCACACAGATAGTGTGGTGAAGAAGGCGCAACAGCGCCTCTTCAACCTCAGGTTGCAGCTAAACCAAAAACATAAGTTCCCACAACTTCCAAGGGAACCAAATGTGCTAGCTGGGATGTGTGTTTTTCTCCAATTACAATTGAGGAATGGCCAAGTCATCTTGGCTTCATCAGATGATCATATAAGTATGAATAGTAATTATGGTAGGCCATCATACTTCTGTCATTTTTAACATTTTAAGTTTACCCACATTGTAAATCCCAGTTTGAGTGAATTAGGTCTCCAGATAATGAAGACAACGGTGGCAATTTGTAATGTATAGCTGGCGCTGTGAATCGATGTACTATGCCTCTGAATCTTTATTCATGTGAGTTCTCTTCTGTTGAAATCGCAGGGTCGCATCGTAAAGGACATTCTGACGTATACTACGTCCAAGGGTGGAGCAAAACCCTGCTCCCGACTCTCCACAAACGATAACATTACGCAGAGAGGACGCTCGTTTGTGATTCGCGAGAGCTGGCCCTCCCTCCTAGTAGGTGACTTGTTAAAATAGTTTTCGGGCGGAGTCGACTGCAACTGGGATATATCTGTGTGCAGTGAGTACGTAGGAACAAGCCGTGTACAAGTCCGTCGGTTTTTGGAATTTGGTACTCCGGAGAGGGATCGGCAGAGAGAAGCGAAGGGAACTGAATAAAGAAAGAGCACCACACTAAAAGGAACTGAAACACACAGTCGAAAATGTCTTCGAATAAAGACGATGGTGGATGGAAGAAATTTATATGGGATTCGGACAAGGGGGAATTTTGTGGACGCACAGGGGGGAGTTGGTGTAAGTATGCCATTCTGATATTTCTGATCACGTTAATTGGCCATTCGTGGCCGGAGGTTTTAATCGAAATTGTGATGGATCTCATATGGCATGATCGAACGCCTATTGGGCAGTATGGAACGCGCACCGAGTCTTCATTTCATCTTGGTGCATAGCACCTGTTCGATTTGACTTTGCAGTAATATGTGCTACAATGGTACGGTGTCACCGACTCCATATCATTGCCCATCGCCACTCGTTGTTCATGGTTCTCCATGTCTGTGTTGTGAGTAATAGCATACGGTGAACATGCGACCAGTTTTTGCTCATATTTCACTGTCACATGTCCTTGCTAGGTACCTACTGCCTTATTCAAAAGAACAGCCTACCGACTGTTCCAAGCAAAGATGAGTTTTCATTTAAATCACACATCTTAAATCAATATGAGAATCCAAATAGGTCGTTGAAAGACGGTGGTGGGAATATGCATCATACATCATTAGAACATGTTATTCTAAAGGTTCGAATCCTAATAGTACAGTAGGCTAGTTGATCACACTGCAGAGACGCAGCCGCCTATGCCTGGAAGGAGACTAGAACTCCCCATCGCAGTAACATGATCTATAAGTATTAGGATGGAATTACACCATATGTACATGCTGTAGAGACTTAGTTTCATTTCCGTTGTAAAATGACACAATCAAAGGGTTAAAAATGCATCATAGTCCAAGGTGATTCAAGGTGATGGGGCCTTCTTGGAATTATGGAGAGGACATTCCATCTAGTGTTACTATTCGATGTGGATTCTGTGTTACTTTAATTAACAATGGAAATGTATTAACTAGACAAATTTTACTTTCTCGTTTCCATCTGCACCTATGTCTTCCCTTGTCTCAATGTCACACAACTACCCTACGTTTTCGGTATTCAGAGGATGACCAGCTGAGCGACAATTCATGTTGCAATTTTGCTTATTTAACTAACGCCCTCAAGTTGGTTGGTTTGGTCATTTACTTCAACTGTGTTTTGTGTGTATTATCTCAAGGCCAAAACTTGTTTGGATCTTTTCATTTTTGTGGTGACCATATTTTTATTTATTTAGTCATTTTTCTTGTTTGGGGGGGGTTACAGATACAACATATAATTTCATATTCAGTTCAATAAAATGAGAAGGAAACATAAAGAAGTGAGCCTCCAACCCCACTCCCCCAAACCCACCCATTCAACATGTCTCCAACCAACACTGGTGCTCCTCATCCATCCAATTTAAGTGGTGCATCATTTTGTACGATGTGTGTGACACTATCCATGACTTTAATGACGACTCGTCTCCACTCGGCCACTTGCATGATTAATTTAATCTGTCTACAATGCAAGAACATATGTTTTATCTGGTGTGATGCATGGAGAGAGAGATGTTGAACCCTCGTCTATAATATGGATAATATACGCACCCTTGTACCGGCCAATTGTGATCAGGGAAACGCATGATCTGGATAAGACACCTTAGAGTGGTTGTGATGTCCTTATAATTCTGCCAAGGAACATGCGATATCTTAAGTCATGCGTAATTGATTGAAAGGGAACTGCTGTCTCCTATAAGATGTGACCTTTTGACATTGTCTGATGCACCACTAGGCCTATACAGTACTAGCTCTGCAGGTCTAGTGGGTTGGGGGTCCACTAGGCCTATACAGTACTATTTCTGCGGGCTGGTGGGGGCGGCAGGGTTGGGGGTGACTTGAGGAGATTCTAATACTGTACTAGTACTATGGCTGGACTCGGGGCGGCAGGTAACCTAGCGGTTAAGAGCGTGCGGACAGTAACCGAAGGTTGCTGGTTCAAATCCCGAGCCGACTACGTAAAAATCTGTCAATGTGCCCTTGAGCAGGGCACTTAACCCTAATTGCTCCCGTAAGTCGCTCTGTATAAGCGCCTCTGCTAAATGACTAAAATGCACTGTACCTGCAGGGCTGGCTTAATGCAGGGGCTTACCGGGGCTGAAGTCCCTGGGCCCAAGCCTGTGGGGGGGCCCAAGAGGAAGCAAAATAATATTAAATTGTTTTACAAAAAAATAATATTAAAAGATATATGTGTGTGTGTGTATATCTTTTTACTGCCAACCACAGAACTCAAGAGCCCGCTCTCAATGAGTGTAGACAGACTGCTGCTGCCTGCTGCCGCTCTACTAATCATCAGATGGTGGGAGGAGACGCGGTATGGGGCCCACGTGGGTAACTGGGGGGGGGGGGCCCTGCCTTGATTGGGTAACTGATTAATACAAATAAACTGCATAATAAATAAATGTGATTGGTCAATTGTGAGTCAGGGGCAGGGTCCAAGATGCTTTAAAAAACATTTATTTGTATAATAAAAAATCCAACCAAAGGAGCCCCACACTCAATGTTTGAAATCCACCAGAGAGCATAATTTAGCCACAGAAAATGTATAGTTTATTAAAAAAACAACTGTGGATTATGTTTTAGCACGAGCACAGACCACAATAAAGGAAACGCCAACATAAAGGGTGTTGGGTCACCACGAGCTGCCAGAGCAGATTCAATGCGCCTTGGCATAGATTCTACAAGTGGACCTAAACCATTCCAGGAAAAAAAAAATGTTTAATGTAGGTTGCAGGGACGTTCTGTGAATGTTCTATGGTTCCCTGAAAGTTTTCCTGGAAGGTTTTATTAATGTTCTGAGAATGTTATTGGAAGGTAATTAAATAATGTTCTAAGAACATGTTTCAATAACTGTTTTGAACTCCAAGCACAGATGGGACACATGTAAATTCATTTTCTTAGGCATTAATCATTCAAACGCATAACTTTCTTTTCTTTTTTATTGTGGCACGGTGTCAGTGAGATTTGACACTATGATCTTCTGTTCTCTATCCATGGAATTAGACCACTGCGCCACCAGGATGCAGCTAGCATGCTTTTTCTTTTTTTTACTCATACAAAGTTGTTCACTTTAGTCTATTTAAACAAACCTCCATTTTATAGGAAGCGAGCACTCATTTAAGACCAGGTGTGGCCAATTAGTGAGCGTGATCAACACACTTAACAAGATAGAGGATCGTTTTGGTGATGCTGAGAATGGAATGTATGTTTTTAAATAACTTTCTTAGAATGTTTACTAATGTTGTCTTAATGTGCCGAGAACATGACTTAACATAGAACTGAGGAAACCTGTAGAAAACGTTTTATTCACTTTTATAAGTACTTACATTTCCACAGAAGAACGTTGTTTCTTGAAGCTGCGATATGTAACTTTTTGGGCGACCTGACCAAATTCACATAGATCTGTCATTCTCATTGAAAGCAAGTGTAAGATGTGGTATATCTGTTCCATGTGCGCTATTTCTATGCTTTCTGTTTTTAAGTTTTGTTTTGCTGAAAATATAGTACTTTTGGTTCTGGAAAATCTATTTCAGTGGTTTAGATGGTACAATGATTCTCTACACTATGCTTGCTTGTTTTGTCACAAACCGAAATTTAGGCGAACTGTTCTGAATTTTAGCAATCAGGAAAAGGCGGCGTGATTTCTGCATAGTGCCCCTTCTGCATAGTGCCCCTCTAAACAATTTGAGAACATTACTTTAAATAGAACCATGAGGAAAAGTTAAACTGAGGTACTGAAATTCTCACCTAAGAAACATATGGTTCTCAGAATGTTATGTACTAGCAGGGTATCCTGCACCATTCCCAGAATGTTATGTACTAGCAGGGTATCCTGCACCATTCCCAGAATGTTATGTACTAGCAGGGTATCCTGCACCATTCCCAGAATGTTATGTACTAGCAGGGTATCCTGCACCATTCCCAGAATGTTATGTACTAGCAGGGTATCCTGCACCATTCCCAGAATGTTATGTACTAGCAGGGTATCCTGCACCATTCCCAGAATGTTATGTACTAGCAGGGTATCCTGCACCATTCCCAGAATGTTATGTACTAGCAGGGTATCCTGCACCATTCCCAGAATGTTATGTACTAGCAGGGTATCCTGCACCATTCCCAGAATGTTATGTACTAGCAGGGTATCCTGCACCATTCCCAGAATGTTATGTACTAGCAGGGTATCCTGCACCATTCCCAGAATGTTATGTACTAGCAGGGTATCCTGCACCATTCCCAGAATGTTATGTACCAACTGGGGATTCCTGCACCATTCCCAGAATGTTGTGGGAAGGTTGTATGCAAAATAACCATAGCACATCCACACTCTGACCAAGCTCTTAGAAACATACGGTATGGTTCTCAGAATGTTATGTGCCAGCTGGGTAGTATCTAGGTTTTGTATAAAAGCTGAGCACACAGACTGCCCCCATTGTTATTGGGACCTGAATGTATTCATTTATTGGTCTTATTTGCAATGTGGGCACTATTTTTAGAGGAACCTAGTCTCTTGTGACAGGCCTAACAATTAAAGCTGAGTAGCTGGCTTGAGATTTGTTTCTGGGTGCTGAGTTTAAGAGAAACCAAAAGTGATTTGACAATTTGATTTACTCTGAAGGCTGAAGTTGTTCTCCTGGCTACTACTGTATGATCTACTGGTTACACTTCATTTTCCTGCCCTCAGTGAAGAGTCAAGACAATGTCTACTCTTATAGGTGGATTACTATTTGGAACAGTAGCTTTGTGGTTAGGTCACCTCCTGCTCCCTCCATATGAGACACGGGTTTCTCTGTCTGTATGCATTCTACCTGTATAGGTATCACTGAGCCCAGAGGTGCATCCCAAATGTTCCCCTATATTGTACACTTCTTTTGACCATGGGGAATAGGGTGCCATTTGGGACTCATTCCAGTTATGGATAGTCTGTGTACAGACCAGGAAGCTTAAAGTAGAAAACCAGGTGGGCTTGGATTAGTAGTAGAGCCAGCCAATCTATTTATCCAATTTTTAATATGTTTGATAGTGTTGTGGTGCAATGACTGGGCAGTCTATTGAGGTTTGACGATAGGATAGACATGCATGAGATTGAATTGGTCCAGTTGTATTTGGAACACTGAGGAAACACTCGTCTGACTACACAATAGGCAGACTTGCTGTTTCTCTTTCTTAAGCTGTACCCTTCTTGTCTCACTTTGTGGTGCAAGACATTGCTTGTGTATTTATATTAAAATGGTATGCATTTTAAGTCCCCAACTACACAAACACTACAGTCAAAAATGAAAGTGGGGATCCACAGTCTACATGTCTGTGGTGTTTGGTGTACTGTACACACTGGCTCTGCAGGGCTGGTTAGGGTGGCAGGGTTGGGTTGACTTGAGAAGATTTTTAACTACTGCAGTAATACTACGGTTGGACTTGGGACTTCATTATGGGGAATGTTCATTGTTTTTCAGAGCAGATTTAACATTCTACAATTGCGGAATGCTGGAGTTCTGTATGTGGCTTTTTGTGCGACTCAATTGAATGAGTGGAAATGGACCTTGTCAGCAACATAACAACCAAATCTTAATTTCATGGCATCACTGGTGTTTGTAGTTTTTTGTAAAAATTTTAAGAAGGGAAAAAGGCGTATGTCACAATCATCTGTCCTCCACATCTTTAGCATGATGATGACCCATTTCTCTCTCTTCTTTTACAGTTAAAATTCTAGGGTTCTACTTAATCTTCTATGCTTTTCTGGCTGGAGTATTCATCGGCACCATCCAGGCCTTGCTTCTCACCCTCAGTAACTACAAACCTACCTGGCAAGACAGAGTTGCTCCCCCAGGTAAGGTATCACTGAACACTAGACACTGAGCCACTACTGCTGCCTGTGGATAAGAGATGGTGTCCAACCACAGTGGCTTCGTTTGAAATGGCACCCTATTCCCTACCCACTGGTCAAAAGTAGTGCACTATGTAGGGATTAGGATGCAATTTGGGCTGCAGACAGAGTCTAACATGCATGTTTGTATATCTCAGAGGGGTGGGTTATGTCTGTCAAACATCCTCTTATTGAATTTCACACTTTAACTCGTTAAGGGAGTCCCACTGTGAGATATCAGCTGAATTGACATTAGCACTATATGGGCCAGAGAGCAGGCCGGCATTTTGAGGGCAGACACAGAGGACTCTTGTCTTTCAAGTAAACGGTGGGTGTCATCCATGCATGCAGCATGTGGAACTATTTTGTAGCTAGCTTGTACAGTAGTATGCTTACGTCCAATAACAAACTGGTGAAATTAGATTTTTGGCAAAGATGTACAGAATTGCTTCTGTCAAAATGAACTCTGGTCTAGTAGTCAAGGATTCAGTTCACGTGTTATTCCAGTTACTGCAATCCTACTGTTTAAATGCTCATGTCGTATTGGACATTTTGGTGTAGGTAGTGGGTCAGTCAAGTGTCGCAATTAATTCCTCTAAAGGCCTCCTACATGGGCGGAGACCTCTCTTCCCAATTTGTTAGGGAATGTAATGTTTAAAGAACGAAAACTGTTCCCGTTCCCCATTATTGGACGTTGCATATTTCATGTCTTTCTCCACAGCTTCCTTTTTCTGAGCGGTTTAGTCAGTTTCACTGGAGTCTGTTCTGATCACGTGGGTGTGAAATGGAGGGAGAAGTGCTAATCGTGAACTTTACAGTGTGGTCCCCTAACGGAGCTCTCTCCTGATGCCTTTGACTAGAGTTAAAACAGACCGTGAAGTTCTGGTAGTCATTGCTTGCTTCCTTTACCAGTGAGAGCTCTGTGGTAAACTGTCAACGGCAGATGCTATTCTCTACTTTATTTTCTCCCCTTACACAACACAACCCAATCCCACAGCACCAGTGCCCTTCCACAGAGCATTAACCCTTTCCTGTTGAAGACATGTAAGCTGCATTTGAATTAGGTCTAAAGCCAGTATCCCAGCCCAGTCATTTGTCTGTCCGGGTATATATAGCCATGGTCGGCTCAGGGAACCTCCATTAGGAGATGAGGAGAGGTAGCTAGGCATTGATAGTGCATTACTTTCCACAGGAGTTCTGATAACTGGGCCAGGTCGTCACAACGAAGAGGACACCTGATGGCTCTAACACGCAGAAAGAGAAGAGTCAGACTATTTCTTTATCTCACAAGCTGACAGAGGAGAGAAGCGTTACACTCTTCAGACTCCTCACCTCACTCAGTCCAGTTAGAGTTCTCTTTAGTTTTCTGGTCATGAAATATGGAACTTAGTGTGGGGGCTGGGATGGGCTGGTTGTAAATAAGGAAGTAGAAGAGAATAGGGGTGGACGTGTTTTAGATCTTGTGCCGTAGCGTAGAGACAGTTGTCTTTTGTTTGAAATGGGCTTTTCCCTTTTACTGACCCGTCTTTCCTGCTAAGAACAATGACAGGGATTCACCTTGTCTTCCTCTTCAAGACTGTTTTCCAAAGTGTGGACTCTTCAATGGATGACTGCCTCACTGAAAGACTTCATTAGAAAGCAAATTACACTGACTGTTCTTAACTGGTTTCATACTCAGTAAGGTTATCTCTGTAACTGCAGTACTATTGTGAGTTAGTGTAAATAGAATGGTCACAAGTCCACTGAAACATTATTGTCCTATTATAAAAGTGTGTATTGCTAATAGTACTTTACTTCTGTAACATTGAAACTGATGGTGACTGTCTGTTCTCAGGCCTATCACACACCCCACGCTCCGACAAATCCGAGATCGCCTTCAACTTGAATGATGTGGAGACCTACTTGGCTTACACTAAGGCCATGCGAGAGTTCCTGGTTATGTACGACGACGACAAACAGCGGGACCAGATGAAATACGAGGATTGTGGAGGTACAGGAAGTGTTCCATTCCGCTCTCTACCCCCTCCCCCTAGCTCCTAGTCCTACCCCCTGCCATGACACAGACCTAAGAGGTGCTCTGTGTGGTGGAAGCTCTACTTAGATGGAGGTGGTACCATCATCTTCTAGCCTTTTGCTTATTGAATCCTTTCTGACGTTCTAACATCAGGTGGGATAGGAACTAAGTGGCCAGGACATGGAATGGAATTGTGTATTGGCTTCTTCAGAGAAGGAGTTTTTTTGTAATTTGTTTTTGATGAATTAGTTGAAGTGAGCAGCTGTGGCTTCCTGTGCTCAGTTGTTTATTTGTGATTTCTCCTCCTGCCTTCAGAGCAACCGGATGACTATAAGAACCGTGGCGACCTGGAGAGTGATGTGGGGATCAGGAAGGCCTGTCGCTTCCAGAGGAGCTGGCTTGGGCCTTGCTCCGGCATGGACGACAGAGACTTCGGCTTCAAGGAAGGAAAACCCTGCCTGATCGTCAAGCTCAACAGGATCGTCAACTTCAGGCCAAGGGTAAATATCCTCAGGACATGGCTTTCAGGCCTTATCAACCAGGACATATGAAAAGTTGACCTCTGGTACAAACTGGTCACTTTGATATTTCCAGTGGCCCCTGGTTGTTAGTTTATGCATATTTCCCCCAAAGTAGTAGTACATTATTGAATACAAAATCTACATAAACTTTCTTAGGTAGAAGTGTTACTGTTTTTAGCAGATTGTTTTGCCTCTTCGCTCACTGTGTACCTGTCCTCCATTCTTTCAGCCCCCCAGCTCCAATGAAAGCATCCCTGAGGGAGCCCAGACCAAGGTCCAGCCCAACGTCATGCCCATCTTCTGCACCAACAAGGTACAGTACGCCAGACATAGAATTAGATGGAACCACATCGAATCACAATTGATCATTCCAATGTCGGTTGACAGTAGTCAGTAAAGCAACATTGAAGCCTAAGGGAATGTTCATTCTAGCAATTCTAGAATTGCTTTCGAGGAATAGTCCCCATTCTGTCACTAAACCAGCTATTGTAAATGTGTTTCTGGGTGAAGGTCAGACGTCAGAATGACCAAAAATAGCACCGCCTTTCTCCTTTTGACTCTCTCACCCAATCTCTTTGCAGAGAGAGGAGGACGCCGGTAAGATCGGTGAGGTGAAGTACTACGGCATTGGTGAAGGTTTCCCCCTCCAGTATTACCCCTACTACGGCAAGCTGCTTCACCCCCAGTACCTGCAACCCCTAGTGGCCCTCCAGTTCGTCAACCTCACCATGAACACCGAGCTGCGCATTGAGTGCAGAGCCTACGGAGAGAACATTGGCTACAGCGAGAAGGACAAGTTCCAAGGAAAATTTGACGTTAAATTCACTGTCACCAACTTATGACCACAGTTAGGTTCATAGCACTTTTTCTCTCCAGCCCCCTCTCCCTCCCCAACCATTTCTCAAAAGTAACAAAATAATTTAGGAAAGGGAGTTGGGGTGGAAATACAAAGTTAAGTAAAAAAAAAAAAAATCACAACTAGTCTTGAACAAAACTCCTAACATACGGGACGACACTTCATCTGTCTGCTTTACACTGGCTTCTCTGCTTCTGTCTAGGGTTAGAATGTAAGTCGCAGGAGGAGTAGCAATAGCATAAAGTATTTATTCTACTGTAAATGAAGAATATTCCTTGAGCCATGGGGACATGTTTCATTTATGACTGTAAATTGTAATTCCACTACTGATGTGTAGCGAGCAGTGTTTTGTCCCCCCTCCGTATTGCTGCCTTGTGTGGTTTCTATACATATTTTTGGAGTGTACAGTGCAGTAGTCGCATACATTGGTCCTTTCCAAGCCATGTTGTAACCTGTTTACTTATGTGAGCAAGCTTTAGCAGTCCAAGATGTGTATATACTATATATGAATACTTAATCATTTAAAAATATTGACACGGTACTCTCTGATCTCTTCTGACCCGTGTGAGGGGAAGGCTGCACTCCAGGGAACTAGGCCTACTCTTTCCTTATTTTTGCCTTTTATCTGATTGATTGTGGGATAATTTTTACATCGCTTTTCTTTTAGAATCCCTTAAATGTGGGATAAGGGTTTTATTACGTTATTGTTTCAGGCTTTTACTTCCTTTCGTTCTGTTTGATTCACTCTTAATGTCGAGTTGTGTCTCTGCGTTGTTAGGCTACTTTTGCCTTTTGTACGGCAACGGTGCTAACTCTGCTTTTTAAAGATGATTGTTTTGCTCAATTACGTCACGTCATCTCACAACGTGATGTAATTTTCTGATGAATGTTTCAGCCATTTTACATGGTGGAAGGAGTTTTATATTTATGCGGTTGTACTTTTTTTATTTAATTTTTTCTGCAGAAAAGTGTAATGTATAAATACAATACCAAAGTCACTGGTCCAAGTTGAGAATCTTATCAGAAGCAGTGCTGTACCCCGTGTTTTTAGGATTTCTTGTCGATGTTAAGTGCTAAACGTCAATGTCTAACATCAGTCACGTTATCAGGAGTTCTCATCCGCTCTTGTCATTTATTTAATCCCAGTAAGAAAAAAAACTGAAATAAAATGATGAAAACACAACTTTCTTTATTCCAGTTTCTCTCAAACAAGACCAATACCCCGCTGTAAGGACACACCGCACTAGTCTAAAGTGGAGTCCTCTCCTTGTCTCATTTCCTTTCAATAAGCACTGATCTGAAAGAACAGGACAGGTAAAAGGACAAACCCCTAGCTATAATCTCTGCTTTATTGCTGTGACTTTCCCTGTCATTTCAGATCAGTGACAATGGAAATGGAACCACATCAGACCGTTGTATTCCTACCCTAGTCTTTGATTGTTCACTGAAACATTCTGGTTGTATCTAGTGTTCAGAGAATAGTGAGGATTGGCAAGGAAAGGGTTGTTTGTTTATGCATTTTGAACCCTGCAAAAACACTTGTTAGATTTGAAAAGCCCTTAATTAAAAGGAGACCATCTTCATCCAAACGGACTCCTTATCAACTCTAACCAGATGCTTACAGATCAAGGAGGAATAAGTGCTGCCAAACCAGCTCCCCTTGGTGCATCTGCCTGTCCTCTGTTTTCCTACAGCTAGTGACTGTCAAGGTCAACTCGGTGCATTTCAAAAGATTTGATTTGACCAGTTTTTTTTGCAACAACGTGACAATAGAGAAACCGCTTGTCAAATGATTATTCTTTTTATTACACTGACGGCTTGGAAAAGACTACAAACCACCTAGAAATCAAGGATGTTACAGAGAGCTGTCAATGCTACGTAAAGGATATTATATGGGTTTTTTAGCTACTAGCCTCAGTTGCCATGGCTACCACAGCTCAGCTAGCCTCCAGGCTTATGACACATCACCTGGGTGACTCTGACCATGCTGCTCGTTCTTCAAAAAATAGAAAGTTTTATTTAACTAGGCAAGTCAGTTAAGAACAAATTCTTATTTACAATGACAGCCTACCCCAGCCAAACCCTAAACCAGACAACGCTGGGCCAATTGGCTACCAATCACGGTGATACAGCCTGGAATCGAACCCGGCTCTGCAGTGACGCCTCTAGCACTGAGATGCAGTGCCTTAGACCGCTGCACCACTCGGGAGCCCATGTGGAAAGGACTAGTCCTTGATCATGACTCTCAGGTCCATTTCTTTACACATAAGAGTCATTGGACGAAGGCATCTTCTGTATTGGGGAGTTTTAAGAGCCCCAACACTCGGTCTGAACATTAACATTCATCAGGACCTCATCTTTCATATCAGCAAGAAATCATTTTATTAAAACAAAAAGGTAAATTGATAAACACCTTTATAGGGTTAGGATTAGTGTTCCCACACGGTCATATCGCCAGGTTACAGCACGTGTTTACCAAAGAAATGACGGAAGACAGAGCTGTGCTAATGAGCTATCTAGCATTCGCCGAACACCTGTGTCTATTGGAACAAGTCCTCCAGAAATGTGTTGTCACTGAGAAATACTGTCGGCTGCAACTGTGATAAAGCCTAAAACAGTGTACATCACAGGAGGTTGGGGGCTCCTTAATTGGGAAGAACGGGCTTGTGGGATTGGCTGGAGTGGAATGGTATCAAATACACCAAACACATGGTTTCCAGGTGTTTGATGCCATTCCATTCGCGTCGTTCCAACCATTATTATGAGCCGACCTCCCCTCAGCAGCCTACTGTGATGTACAGTAATTCTATATTTTGTATTTGTGAAATTAGTAAGTAAATGGCTTAATGTTTCTAGAACCGGATCGCTATCACATTTAAATGGAGTATTTGGCTGTTTTGAGCCAGTCTACCTCAGAAGATAACAGAAGGTCCTTGGACCTGAAGGAGTAAAGGTAGGCTCCTTAAGAGTTCATCTTGGACTGCAGTAAGGCGAGCTTTCAACTGAGGGCTCTATGCAATATGGAAAGCTGAAGCGTTATTGAATCAGCGATAGAAATGTGAAGGTCATTTCCGATTGAGCCTACGTGCAGCATTTCCCGCGAATGCAGTCCCGCTAAAGCGGGAACATTGCCTTTAAATTTCAATCACGCTACAAAGCTGAACTTTGCGGATTGAATAGGGCCCTGATACAGTTTGGCTCTGGTTCTAGTTTTTATCAGAAGGGATATAGCTTGTCTTAAATAAACATTGAGGTTGTTGTGAGCAATCTTCAAGTCAAGTACAACACAGTAATCTGAGGGATGACAGCCATATTGAGTAGCTGAAGTGGTTCCTTCCTCAGGCCTACCTGCCTCATTTGTCAGTTACTCCACCACCGCAGGTTCCTCCTCTTGGAGTTTGTCTCTAACACACGCAGCAGCTGAAACTTAATCCCAGCAACTCGATTTGGGTTTTCCATCAGAAAGGCTTTAATGAATGGGAGCCCTGTGTGTTTGCCACCGGGACCTCAAATAAGGAGGAGTGGAGTGACGGTGCATTTTCCAACCGTCTCAGTAGTGCTGTGACAGGGCCAGGGTGAGGGTGTCCAGGCAGCGTAGACTGACTGGTGGACTGACTGCCTGTTTGCATCTGAAATTGTACCCTATTACCTATATAGTGCACTACCCCTGGTCAAAAGTAGTGCACTGTATAGGGTATAGGGTATCATTTTTAACATAGTCCCTGACCGCATGTTGAGACCTGGCTAGCTTCCCTTTCTGTAATTACATGAAGTAGCCGGGGTGATCAGGACAGGAGAGGCAGCGGCTCAACAGTGGGGTTCTGTTTCAGGCTCCTGTATGGGGATACATCACGAGACAGAGACGTATCTTGT